>NW_010297578.1:38334-111569 GCF_000700745.2 Antrostomus carolinensis | reverse complement strand
GGGGGGGGGGGGGAGGGAGGTTGTTTTGGGTTTTTTAAACTTACATGATATTTCTTCTTTCAATAATTACAGTTCTCTCTGATTGTTTTTGTCCTGTCAGTGGAGTACTGAAATGCCACCGCTTTGGTATTGAAATGTCTTCAGAATACAGAAGTGATGACGAATGTGTTGCCCACAATTTCAGTTCATCGCTTTGAATGCTTGTTATTCCAAGTTCTATGGTCAATTTAGTTTTGAATATTTCTGCTTCCTGCATCCCCTCCTAACACAATTTTATAAGTGTCTGCAAAGTAACTATCCTCAGCTGTATCTGAGACACATCAAGAAAGCTGTGTGTAACGCACAGGATGTTTGGTCAGGTTTTGGGTTGTCTAAATGTTGACTAAGAATCGTAACAAAATTTGAAGTCACCTTTAAGTCATCAAGCAGCTCAGACTCATGATGTTATCAGTCTCCGTCATGGCCCTCCATCACTGACAGGATGAAGAGTCCAACTCTTTTCAGCTGCTGCTTGCACAGAAGTTGTTTCATACCTTTGAACAGCTTGATCTCCCTCTTCATTCTTTTCTCAGCTTCCCCCAAAGACCCTTCCCTGTGAGCTCTACAAGTTGCTACACAACTATTTCTCTCACCAATTGCATGCTTTTTCTGTGGTAGTTTGCTCAAGTTCTACATCAGTGGTGTCTAGCAAGCCCTAACAGCTACTGTTCAGGCAAGGATCTGTTTGAAGACTGTATCCCTTCAACTATGCTATTTCAGGGCAGTAGATCCCCCACATGCAACACGGTAGATTAACTGACCTGAACTACTTTTTTTCTTGGCTTCTAGTCAAGCTCTGGCTCTGCTCATTTCAATCATCTTTTGAGCTGCATCTGCCTCAAAGGATATCTTGCTGACAGCGTAGTCCTCTCCCATTTACACCTGAAGTCTGGTTCTCTGTTTCCTATCGCAGTCTAAGAAGGGCCTTTGAATTGCTCTGTCTCCTCTGGAGGTTTGCAGGTACGCCTGTGATTTTCCAACTGCAGGATGTTCTGAACAGAGACATTTCAAAAAACCACACAGAAATAAGAACCTGATTTACAGGTATTCTACAGGAGGAAAAATTAAAGTATTTCTTTAGCACACTACTGAAATATCTCTGTTTTACTTTAGGATGAACATGTCATTTTTAAATAACATATGAGTCCATGCGCATGTCATGAATTCCTTTCTGATCTCCAGGGCTGTGGCTATCTGCTCACCACTCTGCTATAAGCCACAGATTTTTCCCAGATGCCATTAGCCCATGGAAGACCCCTTTTCTGTTCCTGATGCTTGTGAAATCAAGTCCCAAACCAGCCACACTATTTCTGTAGAGCCTCATCCTGAAAGAAAGTGCATGGGGGAAGTGAGCACACTATTTTTAGTTTAAAGAGCCTAATTTAGGATATTCCATTACCATACATCTAATATTATTGTTATCTTGTTATAATTTAAAAGTAAATGTATACAGAATTAATAAAAATGCTGTAAAAAGAAAAAAAGATACATTTGGCACTGCCGTATCTTAATATTTTCGTACCCTTTACTTGAAAACCAAGCAATTTTTGTTTTTCCAATAAATACACAACATTTGGCTCTTCTTTTGAAATTCAAAAAAATGCATTAGAAGTAATGGAATTTCCTGTGGAATTTAAATTTCAGTTTCTAAAAAACTCAGGTTTTAAGTTTTGGATCTGTGTTTTGCTTTGGTTTTTAGTGAGATCAGATACTACTTAGATAAGATAATTAATATTATTAATATTATAATGGATAATTAATGTCTGCCAAAATGAATAACATTCCTTCATTTTTATCCCTTCAACTGTTTAATTTTGAAGAAATATTGCCAAATTAGTGCTACTCAGTTCTTGAGAATTTGTAAAAGTAGGCATTTGCAAAAATCTCTAGACTATAAAAATATTTCCTTTCATGTTCTAATGAACAGAACTTTAATTTCTAAAGTGAAATACACCTTTTTACCAGTTCCTATCTTAATAGAGATCCTTTCAAATGGTTATAGTTCCTTCTAATTGAAAAAAAAGTTTCACGCTTCTTTTTCCATTTCTCATTTTCATACAGAAAGGAAAATTTTCTAAGATAACCTCTTCTCTTTAAAAACCAAAAGCTATAGTTCAACATGTTGCACAAAAAGCCATGAAGTGTGTTCACTTGACCCTGTTAAATGCTTTTTCAAATTCTTCATAAGATTCATACATACACAATCATTGGAAATGGCTTCTTAACTATGCCAAATAGGAGTTCTACCCTGTAAGAGCAAGAGTGTTAAAGCCTATGGCACACACGCTGCTTAGCTTCAACCGGAACAAACACAGAGAGGTAAGAGGGCTTGGACACATGGCACGTTGGAGTTGAGAATCTGGGTTGACATGAAGGAAAGCAGTGACATGCTATATTAAGAATGGCATTTTAGGAAAAAGACCTGGAATCTACCAAAAATGGGAGTATGAGTTAAGGAAACAGTCACCAAGAAAGAAAATACTGTGTCCAGTTCTGGGCTCCTCACTACAAGAAGGACATTTAGGCACTGGAGCAAGACCAGAGAAAGGCAATGAAGCTGGTGAAGTGGCTGAAGAACAAGTCTTATGGGGAATGACTAAGGGAACTGGGGTCATTTAGCCTGGAGAAAAGGAGGCTGAGGGGAGACCTTATTGCTCTCTACAACTACCTAAAAGGAGGTTGTAGCGAGGTGGGAGTTGGTCTCTTCTCCCAAATATCAAGTGATAAAACAAGAGGAAATGGCCTCAAGTTGTACCAAGGGAGGTTCAGATTGGATACCAGGAAAAATTTCTTGACTGAAAGGGTTATCAGGCAATGGAATGGGCTACATAGGGAAATGGTTGAGTCACCATCCCCGGAGGTATTTAAAAGACAGGTAGACAAGGTGCTCAGAGATATGGTTTAGTAGTGGACAGGTATGGTTAGACTCAGTGACCTCAAAGGTCTTTTCCAACCAAAGAACTCTATGATTCTACAACAACTTCCTGGTCAGAAGCCAGGTTGCACCTGTGTGAGAAGTTAAGAGCAATGTGAAAAGGTACAGAGACCTTTTGCCTATGCTAGCACCAGCAACACCTAGTCCCACAAGTAACCTGGCTGAGCTCGAACATTTAGATAAGGGTTGCATCTGCTCCTGGAAGTACAGTGGCTTCTGAAAAAAGACCAACACCTTTTGAATCACATGGTGTTAGTAAGAATTATGGGACGACTGTTGTGGCTGCAGCTGTGGTGAGTGTTGCACAGTCAGTGCTCAAAACAGACATGTGAAGCATCCAAAGGTGCCTTTGCTCTGGAGAGGCATAACAGCACCAGTAATACATTTATTGAGTCAGTAACAGGGTGCTGTCCAAGGAGACGTGGCAACTGGCACTTAAAAAGTAATGTGTAAGACACAAGTGTTTCCACAGAATTCCAGAATACTTAAGCCACTTTGTTTCACCACCCACTTATTTTCTTTCAGTTTTAGAGCCAAACTACTTAAGCCACTTTGTTTCACCACCCACTTATTTTCTTTCAGTTTTAGAGCCAAATAACTTCTCTGACTGTCTGAGATTTTATAAAAGTGACTAATGATCAGAAGAGGTGGTAGATGTCTCAGCTTTATTTCCTTCAGCAAACATTCACAGTAATTTTTCTCCAGCTGTAAAAGGCCATAATATTAAGCAGTGCAGTCTTGTACATTGTGATGGTTGCATTTTTTTGCCTGATCTTTAAAGCCTGTTATTTTCTTCACTAAAAGGCCAAAGATGAAATTTCTTTAAAGGCAACTGTTTCCATTGACACAATATCATTTGGTCAGAGACCTAGGCCTACAAGGCTGGCCTTAACAAGCACCATTTGTGTGAATAATCTAGAGGGTCTTACTACCAGATCATGATAATAAATTTACCCAGAGACTACCGCTCTAATGTGTACTTACAAGAGCTGTGAGAAACAGAACTCCAATTTGACCTATTATATAGACATATTTTCCTCATGTGGACCTCCGAGTGCGATTGTTATTGTCATTACAGTCAGCACTGTTCAAATGACATGTTTGAAGAAGCTCTTCAGTGGTCAGCACTGGGACTTCAGGCTTCATTATGTTATGATCAGACTAAGAACTGACCTAGCCATGCTTTCTAACCTAGCTCCAGCATTCTGGAAAAAACAAGAAATGCTCTTGATTATACTTCATACAAGAAAAGGAAATTGAATGGGATGTGCTCAGACATTTCAGATAAAATTGATAAACAGCAATAAATGTATGTTTCTAAATTTGTTTCCTCAGAGAAAACTTCTCTACTTTAAATCTGTTTCTCTCAAAATGATTTATAACCTTTATCTTCAATGATACCAAGATCTTTAAAAGGTCTGAGACTTGAATTAGAAACCAGCCACCATTGAATCACAGCTATTCCATGTGACAACGCTGCATGATATTTGAAGATATGCTTTAGACCTTCCTTGGTTTGCATTAGAGATATGCTGCCATGGTGGAACAAGAGTTTAAGAAGGATAGTAATTATTATTTGTCTTCAGAGATGAGAAAATTCTAGGATTGCAAAAGTCTGCTTTGGAATGAGTAAAGGGCATTTGCCTCTAACTGGTTCCAAAAGCACTGCCATCCATCCTTGCATCTCGTCCCCTGGAGCTATAATTTGCCTTCTAATTACGGCCAGGACTCTTTACACAAGCTATTCATATGAGAGATTACCAATAAGTTCTTCAGAACAAGCTTTATTATTTGAATGCACCAAAATGGTCAAAAACTATTTCAGAAGAAAATGCAGATTCTGACAAAATCATCAATCCATGTTTCTCATGTGAGATTTCCTGGCTTTTAGAGCAGCAGTTATTTGCTGATTTTCAGAGAACTCATCCGAGATGTGAGAGAACAGCAGAACAGGAACTTTACCATGAGTCTCCCCCTCATAAGTACTTTAGTTCAACAAGCTGTTCTTATCTGAGGAAGAGGATAAGTGATGCTGGTTTCTCCTTTGCCACCATGAGAAGTATCTTCATTGCAAGTGATCTGAAAAATGGCACTGAAATGAAACACTTTTTTTGTCCAGCAATAACATTTAAATATTCAATCAGTATAAGTACAGACATGACCCAAAAATTGCCAATGCAATGAGTTTCTTGTGGAAGATTAAAGCAAAGATCCTGGAATACTGAGCAGAGGCCTCGGGTTTCAAGAAAGTTTCACACTGAGGAAATTTACATCACTGATTCCTAGTAATGAAACACATTGAGAATGAGATCTGGATTTGTGAGTGGTGTCACCTGAAGCAGATCTGGATACAAAAGATGGAGATCCTGATATCCCAAATTACAGAAGTCCCTTTTTTCATGACCTTTGTCATTTAGGATTGATTTTAGTAGGCTCATCTTAAGTCTTTAATTTGTTGGTTCAACTTCATTCTGACTTGTGAAGGACTAAGGGAGGTAAACTGATGTGGTCAGAATCTAGTGGACCTAGAGTATAACGTGAAACACTAATTAACCACCTTTCTCCATTCTGCTCTTTTCCATCTTCTCTAACTTTCTTCTCCATTTCTTACTTGCTTTAAAGTCTTGATGCCTTGAAGTCTTGAAACCTTCAAAGGTCCCTAGCAGCCATATTTTCCTTTTCTCTATTCTGTAGTGTATTTATCTCAGCTAAAAGTGCCAAAACAGAAACCAACAGAGATGGCACTATGAAGAAGCGAGCCATGAAACTGAGTCAAAACAGCAGGTGCTAAGATTGTCCTCCTCCAGCAAAGAGGACTGGAAAGAAAGTCCCCCAAATGAAGGCATTTCCTGATCCTTCATGCACTTTTTGAAGGTATTATTGAGAGGCTACAATTCAACCTTCAAGGTATTGACTCCACTTGTGTTATTATGGTACTAATAGTGCCCTCCCATTACAACAGCAATAAAACAATTTACCTCTACTGTATTTCAGCATTATACCATTTTTGGTAAGTAGGCTGAATGACTGACATGGGAATTTGAATAGAAATTGAGGTTTGCCAAAATATGGAGAATTAGAAGACAGTCTAGGTTTCATAAAGGGAAACCCTTCTCTTCATACCTCTATCCTATCAACATACACTCCAGCAAAGGCTACAGATTCACATTAAGACCCCAAACCTCATGTTTGTTTAGAAAGACAGTACAACCTTTTTTTTAAAATTCACACATTCTCTTACAGAAATAGTGTAAAGTGCTTCTGAGAGACTGTAATAGCCTCACTATTAAAAAGCCCATCCCAGCAGATGAAAAGGGAAGCTGTGCAGGGACAGCAATGTGTTGTACTACCCAAGGAGATATTGGGCATGCATCAAATGAGCCCAACCTTCAGTGTGTGGGTGTGCTGGGATTTTAGAGCAGTTCCAGTCAAGGACAAAAGAGAAGTCTCCATTTCAAGCTGCATGCACATTCCACATGCATTAAAAGCAAGGTAAATTCCTGGATTTTAGGGAGCCTGCCCAGGAAGCAGGTAAGGTATTTAGACAGATAAAAACCTCTCTCCATGCTGCATTTAAAACACAGCTAATTGAGATACTGACTTGCACTTTGCTCATGGGCCTTGATACCAGCAGCACACAGCACAGCAGAGACACTACAAGGTGGAGAAAAAAAAAAAGTAATGCAGGAAACCTGCCACTGCCTCTCACAGCATAGCTGGAAGTAATTTATTTATTGGTCTCATTCATTTACTAGCCACAGGTGTAAATCCTAGTGCTCTGAGAAGCTCAGCTTTTTGGCACACACTCAGAGCTCCTGCTCACCTTACTCTGTGGCCTCCCAGAGAGCCCCCACGTCCACCCGCAGTGCAGCACTTGGCCACGGTTCCGCCACACACATAAATGAATGCACAGGC
The DNA here is from genome assembly GCF_000700745.2 of Antrostomus carolinensis. Classification (NCBI taxonomy): domain Eukaryota; kingdom Metazoa; phylum Chordata; class Aves; order Caprimulgiformes; family Caprimulgidae; genus Antrostomus; species Antrostomus carolinensis. The sequence goes on along the minus strand of NW_010297578.1, from coordinate 104,680 downwards.
TGAGAAGGAAGGTGGACACAGAAATCCTCAGACTTGCTGGCTTGCTGCCCTGTGACAACATGTTGCTCTACCAGCTAAGACACCACACTAACAGCATGGCTGGGAAAAGTGGCTCTGTGTGCATCCTCCCAGAGCATGGGGAAACCCAGCCCTGTCCTGCCAGGGAGGCAAGTGACAAAGCACGGGTCTCAGGCTCCTCTTTTTTTCTGCTCAAAGCTTGGATGGCTTTATAGCATCATGTTGCAGTAAATAAAAATAGGAATACTATTGACCTCAGATCCAAATGCCATGAAGATGCTTAATAGAAGTCTTTTTTCCCTTGTCTCGGGATCTTGTAAAGAAGGATAAGTGCTTGCAAGCCCTCACTGGCGTACAAATAGGGATGTAACAAGAGTATCCATCTATCAAAACTACCAACTTTTTATTTGTAAAACCAAACCAAATAGCCTCATTATTTTGTCCTCAGAAGGTATCTAATGCAGTAAGATCAATCAAAGGAGACTGGTATTTCAGGGTGGCACAGAGCTGTACTTCTGTGACTTCAAAATAAAACTATTGATCTAAGGTGCCAGAGACTCTGACTCTTTTCCTCTAAGTACAAATATGATCTTCTGAATGATATTTTGTGGTTCTCATTCATGATTAACCAATGTACTTGATCCTAAATACCAGCCAGAAAATATCTGTGGCCAAAATTATGTCACTTGAACATTCCATTTGAGAGGCATCACAAGTCTGTTCACAGTCAGATTTTTTACAGTAACTTTTTTTTTTAATTCATTTTATCACATAGACTGTGAGTACCCACCAGATCTTCTCTTATCTGTGCAAGTACACACACAACTTCTGGGTTTCTCTTTACCTCAAAGTCAGATGCACCTCAAAGGCAAAGGCTTCAGGCAGCAGCTAATTTCTTGTCAGGAAGATGTAGTTTTTCACAGGCAATATTCAAGTGGGAATCAAACTAGTAACAATGCTGAGCAACTTCATCCTTCAGACCTCCTCCCTGTCCCCATGGAGATGGCATGCTGCTGAGATATTGGAAATATAGAAGTAACACTGGAGAAGGTCCCACCCTCTGCAGCAGCTCCTCAAGAAAATAGAGTGCTCCATCAAGTCCTCCATTTCTCTGAGTGCTTTTCCCCTCCAAACCCAGTACTCTAGTGCCTCTGTTTCCACATGCATTGAGGTTTCTCCCCACCCACCTCAGAGATGAGTGCTACGTCTAGCAAAAGGCTGGCTATTGTTTTCTGGGATGATATACTGAGTGTGGGGCAGCATCTGAGAACATTGCCTCCTCCACCCAGTGCTCTAGCCCATGCCTGTGGTAACCAGCTGACTGCCATCAGACAAGACTACTGTGTCACAGCTTTTTCAAGAATGTGCAGAAAAGCTGCCCATAGAGGAAAACCTCTCAACTTAAAAAGAGCACATGAAAAAATTATACATTACCTGCTTATAACAATACACTAAAATCCTCTGAATTGAGGCACCTTGATAAATGGTAAATTGTTCTATTTTAACAGCTGTAAAAAAGAAAAGCTATTAAAAATCTCAGTCTAAATAGTTGTTAAGAGATGCAAAATATGGCAACAAATTAAAAAAAAATCAACCATTAAAAGTTACATTTGTTGCTTTCCATCTTCATTTAAGGCTTATTTAGAAATTTCCAAAAGTTTAGATTTTAATATGAGTTTAAGCACCACTTAATGACTTGGCTCAAGCTGAATATATCCTCATTATGTAAATATGTCTTAATTTGTTCTGATTAAGTAACAGTCATCACTATTCACCACTGCTAGGTGAAACAACTCCTAGAAAGGAGTCCCCAGTAAAACAGACATCCCAGCTGAATATAACATTCTCCTCTTAGGGTGAACCCAGGATGTTCAGAGAAGGTCCTTCTTTAATGTCCACAAAGTGTTTAATCTGAAACTATGATTATTTAGAAACCATCCCATACTGACAAAGAGAACACCTCCCACCCAAAAAAGTGTCCCCAGCTAAAGCAAAAGAAACTTCTCAAAACCTTTGACATTGCCATGAGTAAAGTCAAGAGAGTAGATCTTTTCAAGACTGAGAAGGGGTTAACCCTCATAAACCTTCTTAAAAACAGTAGGTAAATCCCTAGGAAGACTTTGAGAATTTCAGCCCGGACCTTACATCTCATTGCTCTCACACAGGATAAGCCACAGACCACGAGGGACAGCTCACCTGAATGGACAGGTGCTCCTGCCAGCCCTCTATTCAAGAAAAGATGTGCTACAGCTTCCACAACACAGTTGTTTGACACAATGATATTACTCAAAATGCAAATTAAATACGGGTAATACACTATGGGATGAAGTTTCTGTATGAAACTGTCCAAGGAAGGAAACACCTACTGCTGCGTTTCCAGAATACCATGTAATTTACGGTCACTGCTGTGAGTTCTCTGAGACAATATTAATGTCTCCACTTCCCACCCAGAAATATTAAAGAGTCATTATTACCATCTGAAACTGTAGACTGTAGGCTGAAAATAAAGGATGGTCTCTGCAAAGACATTATTTACCAGTCAGGACCTGAGTGTAATATACTTTTTAAAATGCTTTTATTGAAATGGGCTTCCACACTATATTCAACCTCAGCCAAGTGCCCTATTCATGTGTCTTCATCAAAACCACATGATTGGAAGGGGAAAAAAAAAGACATTTAAAAGTATTTTGTATATTTTTTTGAAAATGTATTTGTATCAAAAAATCAGAATTTCAAAGGATATAGATCTTTATTGGAAAAATGTTTTGTTTGGAAAATTAAGATTTTTATCCCGAATCTGCTTTTCTAGCACACGTTAAAGTAGAAACAGAAATAGGTGTTTATGTAAAGCCTAGTTGAACATGAGTTGAGTCCCATGGTTTTTCTTCTCCTTAGTAAGGTAACTTTCAGATTTCCATTTAATTCTGGGAACCTTGGGCAACTTCATCAGCTAATACAAAGGGGTTTGTGTTTCTGTTCAGTTTGACATTTCACTCAGTATGCAGGGTATTACCTACACAATTCAGACCATCTTTGCACAATTAGCTAGTGTGATAATGGCAATAAATGTGGGAACAGCATCAGCAATAATGTTCTGTGTCTCTACAGTCACTGGGCTGAAAGGTGACAGCGAGAAGACCTGCCTCCATGCAGCTGACTAACTCTGCCACAAGCTTTTGCTAACTAAAGGGGAAAATTTTTCCTTTACCTTTTTAATTTCAGCTATAAACATGTGGTCATAAAATGGGAGAGCAAATTAGCCAAGCACAGCAGCAGACCTCTGCCCTGGAGAAACTTTGCTATCTTGGTAACTCAGCCACCAACTAAATCATCAGAATTTGACAATCCCAACTATTTTATAAAGAAAATTGTGTAAACGATGGCTTTGTATCTTATTATGGATCCTGACATACTCACACAATAAGCTGGGAACCCAGTAGGAAAAGGGAATTTTTAAGGTGATTCAAACCAAAACATTAGAAATAAATGTAGCAAATAAGAACTAAAATAAATAAGGCTTGGGAAATTTTTCAACTGATATTTCTAAAAAAATACAAACTGACCATAAAAACTTGAAGTACGAGGACTATCCTAGTCCCAGCACAGAGCTACTTCTTGTTAGTGTGTTAAGTATTGTATTCTATCAGCAACAGACCAAACTGAGCCAAGAAAATGCTGTTCTCTCAAATGAGAAGACACTTACAATAAATCAGAGAATACTGATCACAGACTAATCAAACATGAAAATGAGCTGGAATAACAGAAGCAAGCCTGGAGTCTTGCTTCACCAAAGCAATAACCTGAGGAGTTCTGAGAAAAAAAACTGTTGGAAGTAGATATCTGAGCAAAGTTCAGTGAACAGCCAATGACCTAAGACAGTTTGTATGGTATGATTCAACGTCTTACGCAAACCTTAATGGTCACAGTCTTGCATGAAGATACTGGACTTTTCCAGAATTGCACGCATAAGTTCACAACAAAAGTCATATATTCTGGGCATCTAAAATCTTACTGGAAGAACAGGCCACTTTGAGTGACTGACAGCAGCTTTGCAAGACAGCAACCCAGGCCACAACGTGAACTGGGAAATGTAGAAGGGCACATGTACACAAACTATTGCAGACTCAAACTTTTCACTGCCCATGCTCCACACTGGCTGGACATGGAATTTACATAGCTCAGTGTGGGCAGAGAAGGTGAGGCCGTCAGCCTTGATTTATGTAGATGTACCCTTAGACACCCTGCTTCATTCAACGTTTTACTCTGAGTGCAAAAAAATATGCATTAGAGAAAGGGTGAATGCTGTGGTCACCTCTCCTTTAAATAAAATGTTCATAAATTATTCAGCACTCTGAGGTACTTGGCTCCTGATTCTTACGTATGTCAAAACCCATTGCAGCATTCTTGAAAGGGCAAAGGATCTTATCTGTTGATGATGATGCATCAAGTAAATAGACAAGAGCCTGTGTAGAAATAAGAATCGAGTCTACCAGTCTTTACAGTTAGTCTTGGTTCCTAACCAGCAGTGAATTAATAATTTTTACTGTAGCAGTTGTAATATGAGAAAAATTTATAATAGGTGAGTCTAGCTGTTCACAGCCATGTACTCAGAAGCTTTGGCATAGGGTAAAGCTTCCCCAGGCAGAAGTATATGCATGTACACAACCATGGGATATGCATTGTGAGTCCAACACTTCCAGGATAGAGATGTGCCCAGGGAGCACTGCAAGCAACAACGCTGATGCTATACAATGGGTCTGCACATCCACAGGGGATGTGCACTGGGTTTCCACATGGTCTACAGTCTTGTTGAAACTATTACAGTTCTTTTTGCTGCTGCGATTGTTTTTGCTCCAACAAGGCTACAAAACCACTTGGAATCCTTGTAAGAAGTCTAAAGTCCTCAAATTCTGTGCAGAAAAAGAGACACAACTGAAGAAACTGAAGGTAGGGTTACATTAGCCAAGGGGTATGTCCAGGCATTAGTCTAAAAATCTCACAGTTCAGGCTGGGGGGGACAGCTTGGGAAGGTTTTTCTTTTCCCTCTCTGAACTAAATGACAGAGTAGAACTTTACCTCAAGTTGTCAGTATTTGGTGTTGCTGTTTTAAGGAGTCCTTTGTTGTCCCCACAGGGCATAAGCTACTGATCAAATATGTTTAAAAGGACTAAAATTCAGAAGAGCTCTACAGCTAAGGTTTATCACCCATAATGTTCCTTTTTAAAGAGTCCCTGCAGTGCAGAAGGTCATTCTGTAAACACAGAATTCTTGTGTGACATGTGTTTCCCCCTGCATTTTTACATCAGCTTTGCTGCATTTTACAGGACTACAATTTTAGGTAACCCCTGGCATGGTCATACCCATGTGGCTTACAAAATCTAACCTAGAAATACACATTTTTTTCTTCTAGGAAGTATTTTTACCCTCTTTAGAGACCATTCTGATAGCAGAAGAGAATTCCTAATTTGATATCTAACAATTCAACATATTTATGTACAGAAGAAGGAGTTGCAAACAGTCAGCCAAGCAGAGCAGAGGGATAGAGAACCATATCTGGAATAAATGCTTCAGGAAAAAGCAGCCTGCCCTGGTAATCACATTAACATCAACAGCTAAAGGGAGATTTTGCCTAAGCCTCAGGCTGGGGGAATTTAATTTAGTTTTTACTCACCACTTTCATCACCTGTTTTCAAGGTTATGTGTTTGAAATCAGTTACCTACCTTCACAATTGGGCTCACAAATAACTAGAATGAATGAAAGAAGCACTTAACCCTGCCACATTTTCAAAAGTGTCTACAGAGTTAGGTGCAGTAAAAGCTGTAATGGTAGAGTCTCAGTTAAAATATTCAAAAGGAAATTGAGGTACCTAAAGGCCACCTTAATTTTCCTTCAAGTGCAGAGCACTCACCTTGAGTGAAGCAAACTCTTCTGAGAGCATAAGTTGAGCAACTGATATCACAGATGGTTTTTAACATGTTGGTCCATAGCCTGAAAAATGCAGTTTATATTTTTAAAACACGGATGTATCTAATGAACTTGTTTAAACATTAGGCATCACAGCAAACATGAGGTGGAAGTCGCAGAAGAGAACGTGATAGGATACAGATACAGAAGCCCACAGTGGGAACGTACTCCAAGCCAACTCATATGTTTTGGGCCAAAATTTAGTATTGCCTGAAAAGAGAGTTTTCATTTAACCCATTATAAAGATTCATAAAGCTACAAACTTCACAGCTTGATTTTAACCTGTGAGCAGGGTTGAACTTCCACCAAATTTAGGGGGTGGCAGAATTTAGTTTTCAGTCCAGGTCTCTCATGAGCAGATACACTTACAGAAAATACATATGCACCATTACATAGTCACTGTTCACAACTTCAGCTGTACCTTAAAGTAGGAGGGTGCTTTAAAAATGCATTAAGCTTGACAGCTGAGGAAAAAAATATAAATAAGGTTGATCTAACTTTTCAGAGTACAGAAGATTTTACCTCAACTTTAGAGAGATATCAGACTTCTGCCAGGGAGATCAAGATTGTCATTGCCAAGAGAAAGAAAAAGCTGGTAGACAAAAGCAGAGTGTTTTTGAAATGTTGCTAGATTATTAAAACGTTAACTATAGCTGACCCACATGTAAGGCTTGAAACTAGAAATACAAGCTGTGTTGCAGGAACAGTGTATTTTGTTTAAACAGGGCTCGGTGTCATCTCTCTCTGCGGGCTGGCAACTCAGCTGTATCATTCCACTATGAAACTACTTTTGAGAAGAAAAAAAAAAAAAATAGAGTTCCCACAAAACTGAGGTTTTTGTCTTGTCACTCATGAAATCAGAAGCTTACTCTCTTACTCATTGTGAACTATGCCAGCCACATCACTCTTCATGCTTCCAGGGAGTTTTACCCTCGAGGTTGCAGTGTTTTGTCACTCTACTGTGGGGCAATGCAGTGAGGTTTTGCTGCAGCACAGTTAAAGCATGTCTCCAGAACGCAGAAATGTGCTACAGCAGCACATCACAAAAGAATTACTCATTCTCTGGGGCAAGTACCAAAAGGTCTTAATCTAAGGAGTTAGGTCTACTAGGACCAAACACTAGCAAGCAAGTTATTGCTTTATTCCCCTGCAAAACAGATAATGTCCTTGGTAGATTTTTTTTTCCATCCCTCAGATGCTTGTTGGAAAGGCTGAGCCCAAGTTAGCACTGCTCAAATCTTCTGATACTCAGATTGGAGATAAGAGGATGGGAAGTATGGCAGAACAAATTCAGATAGACTGACAGCCTGAAAATGCACGCCTTTTACCTTGGGTGCACTCATTTCCAAAGCAAAATTACCAGTCCCACAGACACCAAACTCAAAACACGCTTTGAAAATATTCTAAATAGCAACATTACATCACTGCAGCTATTTGTGGGCTGTGACATGTAAAAAAAAAAAAAAAGAAGAGAGTCAGAAATATCACTATCAAACCTATTCATTAAAAAGCCCTTTTCTTACCTTACCATGCTGTCCCATTTGAGATTAGCAAAAAAAGCGAGGTTGACAAGATTAGGACACTCCCTTGGAACATGACTATCCTGTTTGAGCAAACACCATGTGTTGTTCATTCCCTTTACCTCATACACAGTTTCTTGGCACATGTCTTAAGTCCAAGTCTGCTGCTCTTCACATCAGTGTAGAAGAGGAGTAAACTCATTGAAAAGCAGGCACCCCGGTCTGAGACTCTCAAGACACAGGCTTCATATCACTGCTGTGGACTGCTGACTTCATATGCTACTGCACCTGCACGTAGCCCACAGATGCTCTGAAGCCACCACCTCACGTAAAAAGAGACAAGTGAGTTGCTCTTCAGCTCAGTAACTGGCTGTTTGCCTTTGGACTGTTCCAGTACCAAAGCAAATCACAGGAAGATGCTAAAGGTATCCCACTTTACTCTGCAGCAGGATGTCCAAAACAGCACAAGTGACCACATCTGCTTATGGGCTTTTAGGATTTTTCAGACTTGGGACAGGCGACATTGGTAATTACTGCAACTCCATGGGGGACAGCAACTTGCCACTTTGTGAAAACTCAATTCTTTTCAATCATGTAATCACACCCTAACAGGGCCAGAAGAAGCAGTGGTGACTGCTGGGAACAGCCAAAGCCCAAAGAGACTTTGCTCATGTTCCCACAGGTGATGGCTCAAGGTGTGATTTGGGAGCAGCACACAGGGATGTAGTCGGTATTCCCAGAGCTACCGATCCACCTCTCACTGCCAGACTGGATGGAATTTGAAGAGGTGAGGAAGCTATACCGTTCACCAGAGAACTGGACCCAGCTGGATAATTAAGTATTATCTGTTTATGATGAGTAAGGCAGACATTTTCACGAGAAACCAGCTTCTGGTGGTGGGCAAACACATTACTGCAGTCATCTGCATGAGCTGATTTAAAACAGTACATGGTTCCCTTCCAGTATCACTATGATTTTAGATCTCAGAGCCTGCTATTTAACAGGTCTTCACGACACGACTTCTCTACATGTCTGTAACACGTATGCTCTAGTTTCACATTTGTGTTTTCTTTCAGTTGCTGTCAAACAGTCCTTTCTCCACACCTCCAAAAAATAAAAATAACAAAGCTAACCCCACTTATTTTAAATGGCAGCTTCATGCAAGGTTTCAACCCAAGGTTATTTTTTTTTACCAGTTGTTTCTTTGAGAACAGATGGCATTTGCAATGGTTTGGGATATATCCTATTTTTAAAGTGTCATATGCTTTTACTCTTCTACAGTGGACTTAGCAATCAGAGGAAAATACCACAAGAGCTGGGCTTTTTACGTGATAACCAACCACAGTCTCATGCCACTTGGGAAATTATCTCCCACTGCAAGCACCCAGCAGTCACCCTGCTCTGTGTCCACCCTTCTGGTGCAACATTTCCTGCCAGCCCTCAATAAGGAACAACCTGCATCCGGCAGTGCTGATGCAGCAGAGCACTCAAATGTTGACACAAAAAAACTGGCAGTGAGAAAGTTCAAATTCAAGTTACATACCGCAGCATGATCTCTAGTATGTGGCATCACAGGGAACAGTCCCACCTTCCACCATAAAATTCAATATGATGAGAACATCCCATATGTTGCTTGATTTTCTTTTTGGTATTTTCTCCCGTATTTTGACAAGGTAGCAGCTTTCCTAGAACAGGACAAGCAATGAAAAATGGAGTCAGGAACTGATATGCTATTTAGGTTTGTTGTTTCTTATACTGCAAATTCATGGGATAAAGTCAGACTTACTTTGCAAGTAACTGCAAGCTTAGTCTGCCTCTATTTTGAGCCATCTGCACAAGAACCCTCTCTTATAATGGAAAGGCAGCTAACAAAATCTGAGCTTGAGCTTTTAAACCCTGCCAGAGAGATCAGGCCAGATTTTGGACCATGCTAACATGGCTAAACAGCTGCTGGGTCAAAGCTGGCTTCTATCCAGCAAAGAGTTCATACAGATTTTCAAAAGCCCACGTGGATGTATCTGAAGTTAGTGTTTGAAAGTAGCCATATGGACAGGGAAAAGATGTTATGAATGCTTAAAAAGGGAAGACACAGCCACAATGACTCAGTCTCCAAGAAAACACAAAAGCTGACATCTATACTCCGCCAGAGGCCTCTGGGTTGCCTCTTCCACTGGTACTAAGAGCACCTCCATTTTGGTTCATGCTCCTGATTAATTTCCATTTTGTTTCTCTATCAGGCTGAGGGCTGAAGCAATAACAGCTCAAAGGCAGCATTGTCTAAGGCAGCTCTGGCTGACTCCCTCGCTGCCATCCCATCGGGGCTCGGCAAACCCTGCAAGGAACCACACTGCAATGGCTTGTGTCAGAGGTTTGAGAAAGTGATAGACAATTACACTGGGAAGGATGCTCCTCAAAAAGACTTTGAGATTCAGGAGAAAGGAAAATAGAATTTATCTAGGATCAGACTTAATATTTGAATTCACATAGGAAGAATTTGGAAATGAGGAAAGGGAACTTTTCACATACGTGCTTCAAACCAAGTCAGCAGTTGGAAGGGAATTCTCTGACTTTTTTTTTCCAGTAGTTCCAATGATGAAGGTGTTCATCTGGGACACTGAAGACAAATTTTCTCCTTTCTAATGAAATAGGAGCAGGATTTGATCATCTTAAGAGATTTTCTCACCTGCTAGACTACTCTGAAGTTCTGGCTTTTGAATCTCACCTGGTTCCTCATCATCTAACATACTTAAACCAGGTGTCTCTGTTCTCACTAAGAGCCCTGGTTGGTATGACCTCAAGTTATTCTCACTCTTTGGCCACATGAATATGTATTGTTTTGCAAAACCCCAAACTGATCTTCAGCTCAGTTTTCATCTTGTCTCTCAGAACAATATGAGATTTTTAGATGTCTACATTTGGAAAAACAGAATGGAAACATTTCTGAGAAATTTACTGTTTACTTATTTCTGCAGAGTTTCTTTAAATCTACACTTCTTATAGCAGAAAAGCCTCAGAAGGAAATTAAATAAGACGTATTCCTAGAAAACTGAAGCTACTTCACCATAAATATCATATGAAAAAATAACAAAACCTCTTGGGTACCTTTCCAACCAACTTACACAGTCCATTCCCTTCATGCCAAAGTTTAATGTTTCTGCCATTATGCTGAGTCCCCAAGGTACGTCACAGTAAGCTTGAATGAGCACATATGAGAATTGCTAGTAGGATAAATGGCCTTCTGGTCTCACATATGCTTATTTTCTTGCTATTTTTCTACAGTACTTAAACCAGCCAGTCTTGCCAGATACTGATCTCCATACTAGTGCTGTTTTGTAGCACGTTGCTTTGAACCTGTGAGGCTACTTGTCAAGGAAGATGCTCAAGTTCATGAATAAAGTCAGTCTTAAGAAATCACATAACCACAGAGAGCAAAAAAACTGAACCAAAGACCCATTTTCAGGCAGGCTACAGAGGCTAGTTCCCTCTTTTCCAGAAAGACCAGGCTCATAGTCCATACTCCTCAGTTTAAAGAAATAAAGTGTTGTGAATTCTAGCCCTCAAAAGTCAGGAGATGCCTGTGCAAACCCTAATTCCTTCCCATGGATTGTATACTCCAGGATCCAGCATTTAGTTATGTAGTATTTTCCAGCCTCATTCAGTGTATAGGATGAATTCTGCCTTTGGACACAAAGGGGACATATCAAAGTGGACTCTGGTCTGATCAGATTCACAGTGGCAGAAGTTGGGAGATGTGTGGTGCTTCCCTTTGATGATAAAACTGGAGATAAGGTGCCTTTACAATTGAAAGGTCTCAGGGATTACCTTCCTATATATCCATGCAGGAGCTAGAGACTTCATAGTATAGAGCAAGAGCCCCTCTTCTTGCCTGAAACCCCCTCCTGCAAGGTCATTAGGAAAGTTTGGCAGAGGAGGAAAGAAAAACTGCATATGTGCCAAGTCCTGTAGATAGGAACCTCTGGGGCCGACGGTAAAAGGGTGAAAGGATTCCACAGGGAAGATATGGAAATGCTTTAGGTTTTCCCTTGTTCATGCCCAGAGGTCCTCACTCTCAAAATGAGCAGTGGAGAGAGGGGCTGACAGTAAAAAGTGCCCACACAGTCAACGTCAGAGAGAGGGGCACAGCCAAAACACCTGACACAGGGACGAGCTGTAATTCCAACAGCCAGTTTGACTAAGAGATTGAGTTGCCTCCCAAATTGCCTTGAAAGGGTGGGTTTGTAGTACTGGCAATTCTGTGCCACCCTGGAAAGCAAGATTTTCGCCCTTCTCTGGACAAAGCTTTCCTACATCATAGAGTTTCCCAAGGCCCTTCCTAAGCCAGCATCCTAAATATACCTATGTTTCATTTTCCAGGTGTCCAGTATGGGACATTTGGCACACGGATAACACATAAGAATTCCCACTTCTTACTGAAGGTCAACAGGAGCTGTGTTTTAAATGCAAATATGAGAAGAGAACAAAATGCTAAGTACTCTGGTCCCCATATCCCAGATACAGAATCCAAAATGAATGGGCACATTTAGGCAGTAAAGGTTTTAACATCTGCATCTCAAAGGCTGACAAACAAGATGGTGCTAACATCACTTCAGGTCACAAAGGCAGAAATCCACCTGTGTTCATGAACAGCTTAGAAACTGTATTCAGTGCAGGGTTCAGAGGGTATATATGAAGTAACATAAAGGAGAATAAAAGGAAATTAAAAAGCACTATCCTTCTTGACTGAGGTCAGAAGTCCAAAGTGAGAAAATACAGCATAACCACCTACTTGAAGACAGTCTTAATGCAAACACACACAGCAGAGGAAAAGGGAGGGGGCACAAATCAGGAGTATGAACAGCTGAATTTAAATCAGGCACATCTAAACATTTAGCTTTTGGTGTACAGACATACAAACACACACATACCTATGTTCAAATTTATCCAGATACCTCCTACTACCACCAGATAAAAATATATATTTATATGCTACCAAACTTGCAGCCCAGGTTACTCTAACCTGAACTTCTCTCCCCTGTATACGCATAATTCATACATTATACACTTAAATAGCCCTAGGCAGTGAATTAAAAATACTGTTTTATTTACAATTCTGTAGCAAATTATTCACTGTAGATAGATGTCAACCTTTTCATTAAATATTTATCATTCAGTGGTTTTCTCCTGCTTTTTCCCCGCCTGCCATAAGGCAATGGAGTGGCAGCACCAGTACTTAGATAACACTGCCTTAGAGTCACTGAGAGTACCCGTCTCTGCAATAAGACAATAAATTACAACTTATTTGCCAGGAACCTATATTTTGAAAATCACTCGATTTTCATTTCAAGCGGCACTTTAACCTAAAATTTCATCATCAGGTATTGAAGCCTCTGTGATGTTGCAGTCATCTAATTTGCTCCTAGATTGGTCATGTTTCAACTTGCGGCACTGAAAGGGTTTGAAGGCTCTGTGTATGTCCACAGACTTTTTCAGAGAAGACATCTTCTTTCTTCAGGAGTTGCCTTGAGCCAGATACTCCCTACCATAAAACAGTTGCACATTTAAAAGTAAGTACAAACACACTTTGCATGTCATAACCCCAAATTTTGAAGAGATCAAATATGCTCCTTTCTATGTAAAAAAAAAAAAAATAATTATGTAGCTAAAAACATATAGTGTCTCAATCAGTACTGAAGCATCAGTAAATGTATACACATTTCATATAGTCTCAATGGACGATATTGTTTTTGTGCTGGACTTGGAGCTAACCACATAACTGGAAAGCCTGGAAACATTTCTGCCAAGTTTTAGTTATTCTACAGAGGGGTTTGGGGTGGTTTTTTGTTTTGATTTTTTGGGTTTTGGGGGTTGTTTTTTTTTTTTACAAAGCTTCACCTTTTTTTTTGCCTGTTGGCCCTGCTCAGTTGTACACAAAAGTAAGGAGTTGAATTTTGTGGACCAAAACTGAACAAAGTCTTACTTCAGGTGCTTAAATACAAGCAACTTGAAGCACAAGTTCATTGACTGCAATGAAATTTCACCACAATCAACTACAGAGCTCCAGTGACCTGGATTTTTCTTCTTCATATCTGAAGTGCTACATGAGAGTTATTACACTGAAGACAGTCAGGGAGTCATTTATGCCAACATATTTTCCTTAGCAGTTGGGATAGGTTACAAGAAGGCACGAGTTCAGCAGCCACAGCTCAGCTGACTGGTGAGAGTTCACTCAGTGAGCCACAATAAACTAGTAACTTGCAACTGTACAGAAATATCTCTAAAAACAGATGCATAAGATTGTTAAAGACAATGCTGTCTTTAATGCTGTCTCTTAGAACAGCAAAGGAGAAAGCTTTACCTTTTATAGCTACTACCAGAAATTCACTTGTAACCTTGTCTTTGCCAGTCTCTGGTATTCTACCACCACTTCTGCCAGTGAAACCACTATGGCAGTGTCAGATGACTGACATTAATTAGTGGAATCTGAGTTTAAATGGTCAACATATTCCCCTGTACAAATACTTCTGTAATTTTAGGGATAAAAAGAGGAAGTGCTTAGAGAGATCACCACCTGAGCAAGCCTTGCCCATGATGTTTGTACCGAGCCAGTCACACTGTCCTGTGCTGTGCTTTCAGAAGTAATGACATCCATCTTACAGCCAACTATAAAATGATTTCTGGCTTTCCAGCTCTCAAAGAAATACTTTCCATTCTGTTCCTGAAACCAATCAATACTGCAGTATCCACAACTGTTTCTAATACAACTACCTGAACAGTATGTGTAGGCACTGGGCATGGATTACCAGAAAATGACACCTTTCCAGCTGGAACATAGCATTTTCTGCCCAGTTCTGTTTAGTGTTCTGCTTCAGCCTCCAAGTACACTGCTGGGACTGTACTTCTGTTTCACTGAGAGTCCTTACTGAAGAGAGAAATTGTGAAATGGCATAGTGAAAGTTGGACACACCCTTTAAAAAGCCACTTTGATGCTTATGCTACACAGGGAGTTCTATCTCCAGAAACCATAAGGAGGTTTCCCTTAACTCTAATTTGCTGTACTGTCCCAGTGTTGTGGAAGATCATGGAAGACACAACCATTTTGTAAAGGTTGTGTTGACTTAGTTAATTATCAAGATTTATCAGCATGGACAGAGAGGATCAAAGCAATAAGGAACCTGTCAGCCACAAGCAACACTGACTTCAGAACCTCAGACCCATGTCTTCGGGGGCCTGAACTTTTAATAAAGTTTTCTTCACATTACATAAATTCTATGTACTGTGATAAAATTTACTTTTACATTAAAATTCACTGTGAAAGGTTTTGACAATATCCATATCTATGTGCTGGAAAATATAACCACCCTGCATGCACTACAGAGCTGTCAGAGATCCAAATTGCATTGCCACATCTCATTCACGGGAACACCAGACAGTCATACATAATCCAGCTCACAGGACAGAGGAGGATGAGGAGGGTTAATTACCAGCCAGACTGCACCACAGGCTGGTAGCAGGGACATAGCAGAGACTCTACCCATTCTCACACAGGTTACAAGTCTTACAGGATATGAACAAGACACCATGGTTGGTAAGGATTATGTCTATGTTCACCAGGAAAAAGCATTCCCTTAAATCATGGCCCCATACCTCTCATCTCAGGCAGCTCCTGCTGTCAGAAGGTAAATCACCAGGCAGGAGCAGTGACTGCCCAAAGCAGCTGGCCCCAATCTCACACATCCTGATCCCTGCCCTGGCAGCAGCAGAAAACCTGATTTCCCCAGGTGCTGGCAGAGGCAGAGCAAGCAATGAAGATATGACCATTTTGCTGTGCCCTTGGCAGGCTGCTGCTGCCCAAGGCAACAGCCTACATCACCTATGATCCCAGCTGGCCCTGTTTTGCAGTCAGTTCTCCTTTATGTCTTCAGACAACTCTATTAGCACCTCCAAATAAGTCATTTGGGCCCCACCTAAGATTTGGAGAGATTTTAACAGTTGCCTTGACTCGTGGATCTGCAGACTAATTGCAAGTACTATCCAGGAACATTAAAGCCCACACACAGTTGTGACAACTTTGATATTACTGCTTAGAACAGTGCCCACTTGAGTCATGCTTTAATTCAGTCATTAGTATTTTCATGGAAAAAGAAAGTTACCCCCATCCCCATTTCACAGAGTGGGAAGCACACAGGAAGGATTTATCCCACATAAAAATAAATTGCTATTTGCATGTTGGAAAATGGCTGTGAAAAACAGAAAAACATCAATTATTCAGAGCAGCAAATAAACAAAAAGGGATTTTTTCCAATTTTTAAAAAGAAATAGGTTATCTGCAAGCAGTGGCTCCATTTTTCCCCCCCTCACAAAGCAATTGTTATATCCTTCTCTGTATGGAGTATATCTATCAAGTCTGATATGCTGGTTTGATTACTGTGAAAATGAGCAAAACAATGAGCTTTTACAGCCAAAGAACCTTGAATTTGAACAGATGCCAGTTCAACCTGTAGAGAGATATTCCATTGTGCCTTTGAAAGCTTGCCCAAAAAAAATTTAAAAAGAGAAAAATAATCTTTCACGCTTTTTTTTTTTTTTCCAAGAGAAGAGAGGTTTTCCCTTTTAATCGGTGACCTGAAGATGTCAGCTACACTCTCACATATTAAAGTGCCATTAACACAGAAGTTCAGGGCAATTATCTTGGTGAATGTGACTAAATACAATCTAAGACACCACGGTGAGAAAGAAGCCCATAAATCTCACTTTTAAATTTTTTACATCACTGTTGCAGCCAGACGTACCCATTGGGTGGGGATGAGATTGGTGCCATGTTGTTTGCATGCTCAGGTTGTGAACATGGGTCAGTGTCTCTGACTCTGTCTTCTCCACCACTTTTTCCCATGCAAGCTAGGATGAATAACCCATCCTGCACTGCAGACACCTACTGATGTGCTAAGGTAGTTGTTGCCCCTCTAGCACTGAGCAGGGTCCAACCTTGACTCAGCCACCATCAGGAGAAGCAACAGCCTCCCTGCTCCCAAGACAGAACGAGTTTGCTGTGGATTTAGCTTGTTTTTTCTTATTCTGGCAGTTTTGAATGAGGCTGGGAAAAAATAGTGAGCACATTTAATGAAAATGGTGTTTTGTGTGGAGAGTTAGTTCAGTATTAGTTTGATAGAGGGATAAAATAGCAGACTGTGGATGGTGAAGTTTTCTGCTTCATCATCTATTTCTCTTAACATAGCAAACTGCTAGCAAAGTGCTCATTAATAGATAGTGACAAGTAGTTTCCCCGTGGTCTTAAAACAAACCATCAATTACAGGGAGTGTTTTCAGTTCTAGAAGCTAGAAAACATTCAATACCATTCAGCTGGTTGCATGGTTTTTGTGTGATGAGAAATCCAAGAAGTAGAAAACATTAAAAAATATATATATATATTTACAAACTATTGTGCTTTCTCCAGGCCAGTATGCTTCACAAAATAGCCTTCAGCTGAGGCCTAGATATTCAGTGCCCCTGCAAAACAAATGGCTTTTTGAAGAGATATAGCCTGATCTTCATTTGACCTGATCATCTTTGTTCAGCAGATCCCATAAAGCAAAGCACGGAGTGGCAACAAGGCCAGGCTGTAGCTTTAATGGATACTGCCAAGAAGGTTTATTCTCAACAGTTTTCTTTGCATTTTAACCTTTATGCACTGACAGGTCAAGAAAGAGGAGACTTCAAACCAGTTACAAAAAAATTACTTACGAAAGGGAGGAACTTCTTCTGCCTCTAGAGTGGCAGACAACATTCCATCCTCCTAAACCAGCCCATTTTTCCTTCCCTTGAAAAGAACCTAGTGAGCAAACAGAAACCATGTTGGCAAATGTTACAAGACCAGTTCCTCACTGTGATACACAGAAAGGGGAACAAGTTGCACCACTGCAAAATAACATCAGCCTAAAGCTGTGTCACAAAACAGAACATTGGACATTGTGCAGGTATATACACCATCTAAAATAAACCAAGAAATCTTCCTAGATGTCATTGCAGGAAGTTTACAGGGTCTCAGGAAAGACACAGCTACTGCATTTAAAGTGGTGACAGAAACATTCTTCTGAGCTGTGGGCACACAGTGAACTATCTTGGCTCTCAATTACATCTGCACCTTTTACGCAACAGACTTGAGGTTTGGAAAACATGGCTCTAAAAAACACAAGGGCACACCCAGGCAGGCTCTGATATTACAAGGTCAAGAGGGCATTTCCAACAGAAGAACTAGTTCCGAATTTCCTTTCATAAGCAGATTGCAGCAATTCATAAAGCCTGTCTGAGAGGCTGCTGCATTGGGCATTAACTAGTGTCACACAGTTCAGAAAAACTTTGACAGAACAACTGGGTTTTGTGCGTCTGTCTTGTAGCCCAGCATTACAGCTGCCCATCAGCCATGATCCAGAAGCCTAGAGCTCAGTGTGGGACTCAGACCTTCTCCAAAGTTTCATGGGGTTTGGATCCAGAGGTCCAGTTTAGGAGCAACCTCTAGTCACCCATCTCCTCCTTCACCAACAGACACACACATCACCTTTACAATGGGCAAGCAGTACAACTGCAACCTAAACTAATATGAAGAGGGATCAACAACAACAACAAAAACCAACTGTAAGCAAGAAAGTTTTTTCTGGACAAGTGTAAAGTAGGTATCTTATTCTTAAACACACCACATCCAACTCCAGCAGGACAACATCTGCCAGCCCCTTAGACCCACCCAGGGTGCTCACAGACAAAAGTCTTGCCCATATCGCAACCAAGTGCCACACAGCAGTTACTGACCATTATGGTGGCACAAAAGAGTAAGCACACACCCAGCCACAGCTGCTGTTGGTGAATTATGACGTAGCTCATCATTCGTTAAAGATTTCTTTGCTCCCATAAAGCTACAGCAGGGACTGATTTTGTCTTTGCATGTGTACTCTTGTCAAACTTACAGAAAATGTGGAAACTTATGAAATACAGCAAAAGGTGGCTCTTTGCAAGTGGAAAGCTCTCTCTCCAGAAGCCTGACTTCTCATGGTGACAGAGGCACTTGTTTGCTTCTGTTGTTGTGCTCCCCATTGTGTGCTCAAATGATCTCCCCCATCCCAGCTGCGTGCTCACGCCATGACAAATAAAGCAAGGCCTGTCAAGCCATTTTGGATTCAGAGCATCATTATTATTCACCTCAGCGGATATTGTGTCAGTTAGATAGACCAGTGGTTTCACAGGAACTGTGTGGGTTATCCTGCTATAGTATAACCACAGTGCCAACCACAAAGAAAATATTTCCGCCCATATAAATATTTAATACAAGCATTATCTTCATGTAGAAGAAAGGATGGTGAGGACCCCTTTGAGACTATCCTCAAGCATGCTAACAACATTGCCAACTCACTTCAGTAGAGATTGTCGATACTTGCTATCGTTCACAGCCAAGACTTATTGATATAAGTTCTATAACCTTATTCAGGGTGAGTTTACTGAAGTCAGGAAAGAGATATAAGGACTCCTATTAGCATGACCTACCCGCATCTTGGGTCAAATTCCAGGAAAAAAAACCCAAAACCTGCACTCCCTTTTCAGCCATAAATTATGTGCTTAATTATCCAAATGTCAAACTGTGCTTGCAAATAACAAGGAAGGTCAGATCAGAGTGAATTAGACCTTTAAAAGCCAGTTTCACGAGTCAGTCCTTTCTATGGCAGACATGCAAGTAAATTACATTTAGAACTCACTGTTAATTCTTGCAAGTTGCTTCTACAAGGGCCATGACAAGGAGTGAACTCTTCTTCCCACTTGGAGCAGTTAAGGTGCCTGCAATGCCAGGGTCTGGGTGATGCACCTGCAGGAAGACAGGACTGCAATTCCAGGACCTCCCTATATGAACATCTAACCACACAGAGCAGGAGGCAACCAACTCTCTCATTATGGAGAATTATTCAGACTCCTCATGACCAATTACCATTTATGCTGAGGACAATCTCAACCCAGAGTAAACCCAACAGTGTGGGACAGAGGATGGATTAAGGTCCAGAGTGTTTTTTGTTGGTTTTTTTTTTTTTTTTTTAATTAGTCACAGTAGGAAATTACTAAATCAATATTGCATTGCAAAAGGCTTCAGGCAGGGACCCTGGGCCAAATTATCATGCCTGTAAGCAGAGATACACTGAATTAAATTCGTAATGGAAATAAGTATTAGAGTGCAAGGGGGATGCACCCTGTATTTGGCTCTTCGTTTTTTCATAGTACGTGGCTACAACTAGGCTGAGTCCAGTTCCTCAGGCTCAAAAGAATACTATTGACATCAGTGTGATTTGGATGGAGCCCAAGGTGTTTATAAAACACATTAATCGGCAACAGGCAAACACATTTCCCGACTTCCTCTTCTGTTGGCATGATGGGCCTGGAAACAACTCAGAGGGAAATCACTGTCCAGATGCATTAGATTTGGCAGCAGGCAGCCAGCCTTGGTCACCGCCCTGGTGTGAGCCTGGGGAATCGGGACTGCTCCGTGCATGCTGCCCCAACACCCAGCACGGACGAACCAAGGAGCAACTGGGCAACCACTGGGGCAGAGATCAGATGCAATGTAGGGCAGAGCTGCTAAAAAGCCCCAGATCTTCCACACGCAGGTTTCACATTTGTTGTGCCAGATATGCCACACCTAAGCAAACACTATGAGGCTCATTACATAGTAACAGGAAAGCTACAACATCAAGCTTCCTAACCCTGATACCACCAGAAGATACCAGCTTCCTTGCCTGGATAAAACCAAGCCAACCAGTCCTGCAGTAAACTGCTTCACATCTCCAGAAAACACAGGTGCCACTGCCTGTCTGCCTGATGCTCTTCTTACTTTCTTTAATCCTCACAGGGAAGCAGCGCTCCTGATTCTTCCATCAGCACAAGTTTCTTCTGTTGTCCCCCGGAGCAGGTCACTGCATGATGTTCTCCACAACTCTAATAGCCCACTAGTATTCTGCATAACTTTCTTATTCTCTCCAGGCTGTTCCTCTTTCCCACTGAACTCAAATGCCATCCTTTTTGACAGCAAGGGTAGCAAGAGGCCCTAGCTGTCCCAGTACGAGCCCAAGCTGTGCCAGACCCTCTGCATTCCTAAAGAAGTACCCGGTGAGCTCTGTGTGTGATCATACAGAGGTGTGTATGTTGCCTCTGCAGAGCAGAACTGATTTTGGCACCCTGAACAGGAACTGTGTCCAGGCATCAGCTCTCCTCCACTCCACTGAGAAAGAGCAAATCAGGTCTCAGCAAACCTAAATGAAACGCCCCATTTTCCAGATGCTTTAAAGGGCCGTATAACTGACTGAAGGGATTTAATTGTGACTGTAAAAATAACATCCCTTCACCGAGGAAAAGTCACTACCTTCTACCATTTCATGTGTAAACAGTTGCATCCTCTGCTTCCACCAAACCTCCAAGCTCATTACAGCTCTAAATGCTAACACATGAGAAAAGCCCAGAACACTGAAACATGGCATGGAGACATTACAGCTTTAATCCTTCATAGGATTAGCTTGTTTAAATTTGATGAGATAGAAGGGAAAATAAAGGATATACATGAAAAGACACCTGGTTACATCACCTCAGCAGTTCCATGAGTACGTTTTCTTGTACTTTTTTCTTCCCTTTCTTTTTTTAAGATTTCTAGGGATCTCAAGTGAGTCAAAGTGTCCTTTACTCTCTCACGCACAAGGGGAGCTGCAAAACATGTCACAGAAGTTACATCTTTGAAGAGCCAGAAACAAAAAACAGATTTTGTTGCAGCATTAAACATAAATCACACAGCACAAACACTGAGCTTTCCCCTAGAGTTGGCACCTTGCTTTTCTTGTCTCCAAGCTTGCAAGTGTTTTGTACATTCCTGTCATCAATTCGCCAGGAAAAAAAAAAAAAAAATAACTCAGGGGAGAATGTGTTCATTTAACAAATGAATAACAGAGAAGGAACCCGGTGAGAAACACTAGCATCAGATATGGGAAAATGAGAAGCCCAAAGGGAAGTATTGTGCGAAGTGCTTTGGGTGCCCAGGAGCAGTGAAGGAAAGTTATGCAAGACCAAAAAGCAGGAAGAAAGATGTAGTCTATATGCATGCACGTATTGAGGGAGGAAACAGATGATTGCAAGAGACACACATGCAAACTTTTGTCAAGAAAGAGACTTGAACTCCTTTATTTTATTTTTTTAAACTTTTCATTTCCCCTTCCCACCATGAGTTCCTGAATGCATTTGACTGGATCACTCAGACCAAAACCACAGACCTGAGTGCTTACACCTCTCATCTATGTACGTGACCCTTTTCTCATAGATGCTGGACATAAAACTTCCCCTAACAACAGGCAGAGACAGAGGTGTTTGCTGTCTGTAAAACCAATGTTTTTCCAATTAAACTGAATGCAGGTGGTTACTTCTGAAAATTTAACCTAGGAGCTTTCATTCCACACTGTCCCCAGTAAAACTGATACAGTGAAGGGGCTCTCCAGGGCAGAGTGCAACAGTGAGGAAAAAAGTAGTTGGATTTGTCACATCCTACTTCACTTTTTATTTAGGGAAAAAAATAGAGGAAAGACACTTGGAAGTAAAAGCAATTTGCTGGTCTTGATTTGGCTTTTTGTTTAGTGACAATTTGACTCCTAAAACCAAATTATCTCTGGGGAAATAATTTCACTTCCTTCAATGCAATTCCTCCAATAGATGAGTTGCTTGCCTTTCTCAGGTCTGTGTGCTTCCCCGCTTTGTTCTCTGAACCTGAAAATACTTTTAATTTCAGGGCATTTCTCCATCATCCCTGCAAACAAGATCTTCAAAGTGAGGAGCATTTTCTTTATATGACTAAGACTCTCTCCATACCTATAATAAGTTTTAAAGCAAATTAGAAATTACTTTAGCTGAAAAACACCAGGGAAAAGGTATTTTGGAATATGCAGCATTTTGATTAGAAGAAAGAGCAAGTGAGACACACTGAGTGATTTGAAGTCTATGTGAAGGGGGAAAAAAAATGACCTTTCATCAGACCCATAATTCATCAATACAGTGCCCCACCTCCCATCTGGAAGCCAGTCATATTGCTGGATATGTTTTGCATCGGTACAAATATTTAAGCACTCTTAACCCAAATCACAGTAGAAAAATTGTAATTTATTTCTGGTTTGTTGGTTGGTTTTTGGTTTTTTTTTTTTCTTTCTTTATTTTTACAGATCTTTATTCAGAACTTATGTCAAAATACATTTGAGAATCCTAACTGTGGGTTTAGTTGAATCTAAGCTCTTTGGAATTTATTATATTCTTCGCATTTTCAGCCCTGGTATTTCTTCGCAAGTTATCCCACTGGGAAGTAACCAGAAAACCATTTCCTTTTTTCTTTTTTTTTTTTTTTTTTTTTTTTTTTTGAGGATCTTAAAAGTCACATAAGAAAGATGAAATGACCATCAATAGTTCCCAGGGGGAAGACTAGAAATAGAGGAGATTCATGAGCAGTTCTTAATGCATCAGCTTCTCCCACACATTCAAAACAGACATGAAAATCAGAACCCACACAGTAAAAGTCCTCATGAGCTTGTGCACCACTTAAAAATTTAAACAGTCTTCTAATGGAAAAAGATAACCTATTAAAGGCAACAGTGCCCATCTACCATCCTAATGTTCATGCTACTTAGACTGCTGGGGCTCTCTATTTTGCTATTAAATCCCTACTTGCTTTTTTCTTTTGTGTAGCACCAACCAAGACAGAAGCCTAACAAAGGTGTCATTTCCCAGGAAGGATCTCCACTTCCTTGCTCGCCTGTACTGAGGGAACTGGGAGACGCCCGGATGCAACAGCTAGGCAATGGAGATGAAATGCTGACAGCATGGCAAGATTAATGGGAGCTGATCCACTGGCATTGTCTTTCATGACTCTGCTGTCCTCTGCAATTTGTATGTGATAATCCAATTTTCCGCTTTCAACGTGCGTGACTCTCTTCTGCATTTTTTCCTCTGACTAGCATCACCTCAAGGTTAATCATCAACCAATCATTATCAAAAAACCTCTAGAAGGATGAAATCCACATCTCTACCCTGAGAAACCCCCTGAAGGAATAATCCCATCCACACTTCTACTAGAGAGCAGCTGCTGTAAGAGCAGCCCTCATCCTGGCGAAGTGTGGCTTGAGAGACAGTAGGAATACTTGTCTCACCTGAATGTTCAGGACAGTATTTCTATGTGAACACATCCACCTTCTGTTCCTGAGAGTTCACATATGGTGAGTTACTACAGCTGAAGTGATGAGTGACTGTCTCAGTAGAAAAACAGCACAGGACATCTGAGCCCATCCAATATTTTGCTGCCACTGTTGAAAGGGGGAAGTCCTACACCCCCTGCATCACTTAAACATGCTTCTCTTGCTTACCTTCCACCAGCTCTGGTGCTTGCTGGGAGCCTCTGGGAATTGATACAACCCTGTAATCCAGCAGCAAATTATCTCAGAAAAAGCAATTGAGTTTTCTGCCAGGATAAGAGTGAAATTGTTTCAGTAAAATGTTTTACAAGCTGCAGAGTCAGCACAAGACTGCACAGCTGAGAGCAAGAGCAAAGGTAGGAAGGACAAGGAAGAAGAGGATCTCTCTCCATCAGCAGATGTAAGTTATTTGTAAGACTGAGCCATAACATGCAGCTTCACCTTTGGGATCACGCAGATGTTGTCTCTCATCATTACAAAGACATCCAAACAGAGTGGTGAGGAAGGAAGGTTAGAAATTCTTTAGAGTACATTCTGACAGAAAAAAAAAAAAAAATGTATGTGAACAGAGTTGTCCAAACATACATTTTTGTAGATTTAAATTACAGGATGAGTATTCCAGTAGAGAGGATATTTTTTTTTTTTTTATTCTACTTAATGTTAGTCACAAATATTTGGCACAAATGATAGACTTGTTAAGGATTCAGTGCCTTGGTTCTTCCAGTGAGAGGAAGCACTGAAATCCAACATTTACAGGCTGGATAACAAGCTGGTAAACAAGAACTGGGAAAACTCTTAACCTTTTCAGGTAAAAATAAAAAAAGGAAAGGAAAGTGGAAAGGGAAGACAAAGGAATAGATCATTATACACCACAAAAGTAGATCACAACTTTCATTTTTCTTAGTTCTTTGTAGATTCGCTTTTCAAGTAACAGATGTGACTTTTTAAAAGCCTGTAACAGCACTGCTTTGTGTTTTTAATAAAGATTTCTTAAAGACATTAACTTCCATGTGGCCCACAGCCTTTTCCTATGGGGGACACATGAAACAGCTGTTCTGGCAGCGATCTCACAGCCAAACATCTTCCCCTGTAACCAGGCATAGCTGGGTGCTTACCCAGAAGCAGTGTCCACAGGGCTTCTTGTCAGTGCAACTGGTGAGGCATCGATGACCAACAGCTGCTACCACCACACCAATGAAGCCCTCAAAAGTTGTCCCCAACCTGGGAAGCCAGCCTGTGAAGGTAGAAATTGTATCACCTAACAGTATACACCTACCTATACTCAGGGAAAAATATCAGCACAGTAACAGCTCAGAAACAGAGATGGGCAACCAAAACTTTCTCCCTGCATACCTACTTGTGGGTTTATATCATTACATGATCTTCTCCTTTCATGGACCAAAGATGAGCTCTGCAGCACTGCACAAAGCGCCTGCGGTGGCCTGCAGGTATTTATGATTTACTGCGATCTCGGGAGGTGCAGGCTAAAAGCAGCCTGGGAAAGCAGGCTATGTTTTATCCACCACACAACCCAGTTTCCAGCAGCTCTGTCAAGCACTTCTGTCACCAGTGACAGGGCTGAATAATGTTCAGTGAAGTAGGTGATGAGTTACGTGAAACTAGCTTCCAGAGGAAATTAATTTCCACAGAGAGGCTCTGGCTACTTGAACTTTGTTTTAAAAAGCTGTGTTTTATTGCAGTCTAAGTTAATGAAGAAAGGTAGCTGACAGGCTGCTGTGCTGTGTCATCTCTCAGTCACCTTTCTTCCAGCAGCAGAAGCAGCAGCAGAATAGGAACATCCACTGAAATGAGCTTCCATTTACAGCCATTTTACTGTTTCTCTTCCTACTGACACATCTACTGCTTCAGTATTGCCACAAGAAATAATCAAATCTACTTTTAATACAATACCATACATATGGCATCTCTGCCAAGACCATTCTTGAGCAGAAGAACAGATTGCAAAAAGTACTGCATGCTCAGCCTTCTGCCTGGGAACCTAGGTAGGGGATAACATCTATATAGCCCCCAGCACTCCCTATGAGCACCTGATCTCTAAAAAAAAACCAAACCAAAACCACACTTTTTTCCACTTTTACTCTGCCAGACTTTCAACAGTGGATCTCCCTCCAGGTTTTCCCTCCCTCTGCCCTGAGCTTGAGCTAGTCTTTGCATGCTGGAAGATTTTGGAGGCCCTCAAGTGAGGCCTTAATACTACCTCTATCCTACTATCTGGACTAAGTCCATCAAGCTAAAGAATATATTCTCCATGTTATATCCATATTAAATTTTAAGGTAAATTTTGATGTATGGATGTAAGATACACTACTCTGTGGAACCTGTGTATGTTAAGTACGGCATTGACACTCAGGTAGGTTACTGCTTCTAACAACACTTACCTCAAACATCTCAGTTACAACACCTGTTGGCTCTCAAAATGTTAAAAGGTATAACTTTCTACATTTCAAAGACACATGGAAAAACATGGGGAAAACACAAGAGAGTCTTTTACAGCAGAGTGGCTGCTATTCCACACTGTTAGTCTTAGCACAGAAAATCAGGAACACTCACCTCTGCTCAGGATCCTTTGCATGAACGTTGCTGGAAAACACACTTTGATGTGCTCAGATACTTCATAGTAGTTCCTCACCAAACGTATCAGGAAACAGCAAATGGGTTGAAGAAAAGACTTCACAAGATGAGATTTCCTTGTGGTATTTTTTATTGTTGTTTTGAAGAAAAAAAACTATGAAAAACTTGAACGAGCTTTCATTTACATGCCTTTGAGGCCTCATGTGCTTGCAAAGAATCAGGTAAAAGTATGTGCAAACTGTAAAGAGAATTTTAAAAAGCAATGCTCAGTAAAAACCAGAAACGGAGAGCTGTTTAGGCACATGCCTTAGCCTAGACACAGTCACAAGCAAGAATAAAAGGGAATCTTTCACCCACCTTTAGCTGCCCCATTTACCCTACTCTCTCACACAGTATTTTACATGTTTGGCTAGATGCCATGAAAACATCCCACACACTTCATTAGCTGAAAAGCTTCTCAATAGCATAATAACAAGGTTTCCTACAATAAAACCCAAATGTGCAGCAGTTTTCCTTAACGTTTCTAGATCTTGTATTAAACTCAGCCATGTCTGATTCATTGCAGTGAATACCCAGCCTTCTCACCAGAACTTGCCAGCCATTAGCATTCAAAATTAATGACTCAGTTCCTCATCAGACTGCTTTACAAATAGAACAGTTTTTTAAACAATTATGAACTCTAAGATTTATTTGTTTTCAGATTTTTTACACTGATAAGTTTTAGTTCTCAAACTCTTCTTTATAGCCACAATCAGGCTCTCTGTTTTCACAGACACATGAAAGTCATATGAAATAACATGGCTCCAGAAGTCTGTGCTATATAGTCAAAACAAATGCATGAAGCTTCATATCTTTCTTTGTTAACTTCACAAGCTTTGTAGACAATCTAGAGCAAAGTATCAGGACCAGACATAGGCAGTCCTTGATTTTTGGAAGGACAAGCAGCACTGGGGTGAGAGGTCCCTGTCCTCAGGGGCAGGGAAAGCAATAGGTAAGAGTGGAACTGCAACTCTTTATTTACTCAAGCACCCCACCAAGATGCAGAGGACAAGTTGCATCTTTTGCAGTTGTGGCATGAGGTCAATAAGCAATCTACTTGGTCCCTAAATTTCAATTGCAGTGAATCCAGAAGCAATAGCCAGAAGCCTGTAAGTGAGAAACAAAATTTTGATTGTTGTCTAAGTCTAGAAAGTGGAAACGTACACACAAACCTAAGTCTTGATGTCCCACAAAACACACCAGGTGCACAGGTAGTAAAACTTTACCACATAAAAACTAACTTCTGATCTTGGGAAGCCTCAGGATACTATTATTCCAAGAATATATTACACCAAATAATTTATTTCTGCTCCAAGCCATTATAGCTGTTCAAAAGCCAGAGGGTAGGGGACACCAAAACTTGTTTTATATAACAAAAAATAAAACAAAAACAACAAAAAAACCCAAAACACCACCACCAAAAAAAGTTCTCCTTTTCCATTGCCCTTCTAACTAGAAACATCTGGCTAATGTTGATCAAACCAGACTATATTTACTTCCATGAAAAAGATCAAGTTAGATTTTCACCGGCAGAATAAACAGTCTCAGAAAAATGTGTAAGTGACAAAAACTAAGTAAAAACCTGAAAATACACAGAGGACTAGAATAAAAATATTTATGTCACTTCAACCTTCATTTTCTATTTTCTTTCTGCAGGTACATGTCAATTCTCTCAGCATTTCACTACAACTGCCATTAAGCTGGGAAATGTTCTGTGGAAGTATGGTGTCATGGCAAAGGTGATTCCTAAGACTTTTTATATCTGATGTGAGAAAAGGTGCTATCCTCCAGGTCTAATGGGGACCAGAATGTAGTCCTGCTTCTTGCCTTGTTCTTCTACAGAAGAGTGGTGGCAAGACAGCTCACAAGGGAACACAGTTCCAGCTAGGCACAGTAAACAGGTGGGGTGCTAAGACAAAAATACTAATAGCAGCCCAAAGTAGAGGAGTGAATGAAAACCCTGCCACTACCCTGGAGAGATCAAGGGTCTTGTCTGCCACAAGAAGGTGAAAGCCCACTGCATGCGGGCATGCACATAACTATCCGAAATAAACATATATCCCAAAAATAAATCCCCTTTTGCAATTAAACCCAAAAAAAGTTCTTCGGTGTATGCCTACATACTTATTTGCATCATCTTGCCTGCATTTCTGCACATTGATTTGGTCAGCACAGCAGGGGCAGGTCACACAGATAAAATCCTTGATATTCTGAAGCTCCTTTTAAATGTCCACATCCACGCAGGGACAGTGACAGCTGCTGGACTGACAACCCCGATGCAGCCCATGTTTGGAGCTCTGAGCAGCTGCAGCACAGTGGGCAATGCTGCGCATCTCCGCGGCACCAGCCTGATGCAAAGGGACCACAGCAGGGGGGAGTCAGACTCAGAGTCAGTGCCTTTTTAGATTCTCTGATGAAAGGTACCAAGTTTGCAGCCATCAATTAATTTTATGCAGGGTCTCCCCCCTGGGCAGGGGCAGAAGCCACCACTCCATGTCACCAGCTGGTGAGCAGGCATCATGAATTTGTACCAACAGTCAAGAAGCACAAAGGCAGGTTCTGCTCTCCATGGCACGTAGAGGAGAGCTCTGATCGACAGAGCAGCCTCAGCCTGTCCCTCTGCTTCAGGCAGTTCAGAGCCTTTTTGGAGGAGACAAATGTTTCATTTGCATCTTCCTTTCCCATGTTGGGTACTGGGAACATATCACTGACAGCAATCATGCAGGCTGTACATCACACAGCACTTCTGAGATCTCCTTTTGCGCATTTCATAACAAAAATACTATGAAAATCCACAGTGGCATAGGTCATCCTCCAAGCTAAGTGAAGAGAAACATGCAAGGTCTAATGTTGTATCACCCAGGGCAGCTCTGACTGCGTGCTGGAAGCTTCCTCAGCACAGTAATTGGTAACACTCAAGTATATATATTTATATATAAAAATATATGTATATAAATTTTTAAATTTTGATTTTTAATTTTTTTACAAAGTGTTGAAATTGCAGTATAAGTGAAACATATGCTAACAAAGGTATAAGCCATTTCTGAAAATACAGTCTGTATTACAGACTCAGAATATGCTGCCATTGTACCACTGCCCTTCTTTGAAAGGTAGGTAGAGGAAAGGGTTAGACTTCCTGATCTAGCAAGCCAAATACATAGTAAAACCTTTACGTACCATGTACCAGTCTCACAGACAGGACCTCAAGCATCTACATATCTGAGAGCCTGGCTCCGTCCCCAAACCTGTCTGCATCTGAGTGCCTGGAGGATGCCAGCCCTGCCATGGCTCTTGCTCGAGGTGCAGCCTGTCCCTCCGAAAGCAGGCAGAGGAGCCACGCTGTGCACTCTTACATGGAAGAAAGCTCCTCTGCTGCACAGATTGCTTCAGTGATTTACAGTCCCCGAAGAAGCCCAGAAGCAGTATCTTGCCCACCTCTGGGTTGGATGCCATTAAAAATAGGCATAGACCACACCCCATCTTTTCTTTGCAATTGCACGTTTGATTCTTGCTACCTTTTCATTTGCCTCCAACTCCAAAATCACGCCTTCACTTCGAAAGTTAATGGAGAAACTGTAAGAGAGTAGAAATATCACACGTTCCTTAATATCACCTGTGAGCAGCTACTCGGAAAGGAATCTGAGCAGATGAAATCTCCTGGTACCAGGAACCTGTGCCTGGAGAGCAAACCAAGAAAGCCACTTCCCAAAGGCCTTTTGTTTGCAAGCTTGAAAGGATGGGGCTGAAAATCAGTACAGGTAAAGGAAATTTTTTTCAGAATAGTCCTTTCAGTGTAGAAGAGTAAAGATATTCTTTCAGAAGTACTGTTTTGGCTTAATCTTCCTAAATACCACTTCACAGGAGGCCAAGCACCTTGCATTTTTAAGAAGATTTCATAGACTGTTTATCTTTATATAATCTCCCACAAACCTTTATGGGGAGAGTTTTATTTAACGCAGTCTGTGATCTGTATAAACATCACCATGGTATTAGGCTAACCAAGCTCTGAGCTGAACTGGAAGTCGTGTGGGAGCTTTATTTGGGATATTAAAGTAGCACAGTTCAATATATTATTTTATTTGCAGTAGACTGCTGGGAATTAGAGATTAGTCATATGGGGATTTTAACAGTTGTGTAGTTACGAGAGGCTGACTCAATGGTTTTCATCTTGTAAAATGTCACCCAACTGTCTTGTTACTTCAAATGATAAGATTAAGAAGTTAAATACTTAAATCCCCAAAGAAAGGGCTGAATTTGGGGATAGCAAAGTAGGAGAAAAGTGCAGAAAGGAGAAAGGTATCAGCAAACAGTTCCACAGCCTTCTCATGAGTAACTAGAAAAATAGCACTAGTGCTTCCAAATTTAATTTTCTCTCCATGACCCCGTGTCAGATTCATTCAGTTTACAAGTCGATTTTGTATTATTAATTGTCAACCTTGAAAACTCCACTTGGGATCCACAAATCAAGTTGTGTCTCTTTATGCTTCCTAAATCACCAGTAATGAAGATTCTGCCCTTTGTAATTTACCTGCTGGTGCTTTGGAGATCCAGACCCAAATCCATCTTACTCACTCCTGCAGTGCCTGCGCATGCTGACTCTGGTTCTTCTCCAAATAAATGCCATTGTTTCAACGTGGAGGAGACAAAGATAGACATTTCCCAGGCTGCCTCACTTTTTTTCCTCCACACTCTGCAAACAGCCTCTCTATGTTGTATGCATATTGCTGGGCTGCTCAGAGAATCTGTGAAAGACAAGTCTTAAAATACTGGAAAAGATGCACTAAGTGAAGGATCAGATGTGATTACCCACTGTTCTACCCTGATCTATATACGTTGACTACCTCAGCAGCAGAACACACAGAGGATGAAAACAGAAAAGGATAGGTCAACTTGACCACCATAGCAGAGCTTCAATATACTCTGCATTCACTAAGTTTTATTTTGTATGCACACAAGAATCCAGGTTTCTGTGACATCCAATTTTTTGGCCTTTTGCCACCAGTATCAATACCTGCTATTTGTCATTAGCAGAGAGCACTTGTCCTGTTAGAAGTCCATCCTTCTTCACATTCTAGGCTTGGTATTGATTTTATTTACACAATCATACAGTCTATTTAAGCTTGTACTTTTAGGAAAGTGATAGTGCTTTAGATTAGGAAGTGTCACTTGCTAGATTCACATATGGCAATTGCATGGTGAGTTGAAAAAGAAGCAATCAAGGGCTGCGTGTGGGAGTTCCTGATTTGTGCCTCAGAGTTACTGCCTCTCTGCCAGGTATAAAGGCAGATACAGAACAAACTCTTCCAGCAAAAATAACACTATTTTTGACTGCTCGCACATAACCAAGATCAGGGATCAGATTTCTTATGTCATTCATGCTATCTTATTAGCCAACTCCAGACTCTGTGTATGAAAACCTATATTTTACTGCTTGCAGTCCAGTTTCTGGTAATTGTTCTGCCCCAGAGTAACCATTCAGATGGGCAAAAATTACCTGATCCCAGAACCTTCATATTTACTTCCCCAAACACAAAACTAACCCCAAAATCCACACATATCAATCAGAAGCTTAAAATTTTATCTCATACCACTTCATAGGATAGAAAAATGCCGATCCATTATTTTCACTCCATTCATTCATCAGATTCTTGGGATGGTGGAGCCAGGAGAAAGAAAATCCCCACGTAGCAATTAAACAAATGCCATGGAAAACTACAACCTGTTAAGGAAAGTTAGCTATATAAGACTTCCACAAATATTGAATGTAGACTACTCTCTACTCAACCAAGACTCTCCTTGCAAACTCACCTTCTCCTTAGCAAGTTGCTTGAAAGAGAACTTTGTACGGGATATTTTAACAGTTGCAGAACTGAAGCCTCATAAGTTCTTATGATCTCGGCTGTATCTCATTTTCCCCTCTGCCCTTATTTTCAGTTTACAGGGATCTAAAATAGCCCCTGTAATTTATTAAGCAGAGCAATCCAAATGTCATTTTATTCTCAGAGATTCCCTAAGCACCTGACTAAGATGCAGAGGAGGTGTGTCAGGGTAGACAATACCTCCTGGGTCAATTTCTGACACACCATGGCAGTTTCCATTTTCTTACAGGTTTTTCAAACAGATACAGTTATGATGCTACTCTTCCTCTGGGAGACTGAGTGAGCAAATACACCTCAGCCAGTCCTTCTCCCTTGCTCTTCAAAGCTTTAGCTTAAGAGCTTACAATGGTAATTTTGCTGTCACAGGTAGAGAGAGCTTAGTACCTAGAATAACCTAGTGGGTTACCCAGTGATGCCAGCAACCACTCCTAGAGGTACCAAGTATAATCTTTTATTCTCCCTTTAAGAGGAATAACCCATCCTTATCTTCTGTATTTTCACCTTCTAAACCTCTTAATCATTGCAGAACTACTATCAAGGTAATTACCTTCATCCATGACATCTTTTTAACTCCTTTTAAACATTTAGTCTTGTTCACACACTGTGGCAATGAGTTCCAGTGCTCATCAATCACTGTGATGAGATTTCTTCCTTAAAGACCTTTAAACCCGTTCCCCCAGTGAATTGCACCAGGTATTCTTGTATTGTGGCAGCCTATATCAGTACCTCACTCACTTTCTTCATGTCATTCATGGCAGACCTCCATGGTACCCCTCAACTGTCTCCCCAGTCACTTTTTCCCCCCCTAGGCTGGAGAATGTGACTTACTCTCTCACTATAAAAGCTACAGCATCTATCATCCTTCTTGCCCTTTTCTGAGCATTTTCCAGTCCTACTGCATCTTACTTGAGATGGTGTGACCAGAACTGCATAGATTTATATAGGGACATGATGTTAGATCTCTGTTCATTTTCTGATCATGTCTAGCCTTCCATCAGAAGGACATGAGGGAACTGAAGCAATAGCTTTCATAATGCAGAGGCAGTATCTTCTGTGCCCCAGCTGAAACAGCTTTGGTTACAGCAGGGGATCCAGGCTCAGATGAATGAGAGGATGCCACCAATAAAAGCAACAAAAATAAAATTAAATAAAATGAGGCAGTCAGGTTAGAATTTATTTTAAAAGAGGAGATGGTGAGATAATAAAGAAGAAAAATGTATGCAAGCTTTCCCAGCACAGTGTTTTGGAGAGAGGCAAAAAAAACGTATTTTATTTTCAAGCTGTGGTTTGAAAAAGTGTCACTGAGAAAACCATACCAGAAATTTAGGATATGTCTATGCTGCACAATGCTAATTTACCCATCTGAGCTCTGTGCTAATGCATCTATCTTGCTTACACTACTTACAGCTAACTAGTTTAAAGCACTCTCTGAAATCTCTTCACCAAATTGCACTGTGCAAGGGAGAAATATATATACACATATTTTTTTAGTCTTCAGCACTGCAGGGCACCTTGAAAACACAGGTATCACTATCTCCTTGACACCAGAACAGTGGCTGTGGTACCCTTGCAGACATAAGGTGTTCACCACACCTTGCAGATCAACCTGTGCAGCTTAAACACGTATAAATGAATATGCCTACAAATTTCAAGAGAAGTGCTTCAGGCACAAAGTTAAATCCAGGCATATGGTCTGCAGCAGTAGGGCCTAAAATTGGTAAACCCCCCCACGCAATGAAAACTAGCTCTTCAACAGAGCTTGTGCAAGATATTATGCTCTTGGGGTGTCAGTGCCAAACACAAGTGGGGGTTGTACCTTGGATACAGCATTTACCACACACTTGAACACACCTTACTCTACACAGGCTTAAAACATAAGAGCTGTACTGAGTCTTGCACAGTCCAAAATGGAGCTGGAACAGGGGGACTTACTGTCTTAGCTCTGATCTAGAGAGAAAGGTTATTTCTGCCATAACAACAGAGCAACACCAACTTGTGCACAGAGGGTTGGTGCTCACTGAGGGCCAAGGTCTTCCTCTGGAGAGGAGTTCTGTGCTGTTACAGCCTGGTTTCTGCTTTTATCTAAAGTCCTTAGCCACAAGCAAACCCATAGGGGTAGTCACACCTGCCTTGTGCAGAGCTGTCTGGTATACCCCAAATACACAAGGAACAGAAAAACAAGCTGCTGAGTCCCCTCCAAGAGTGTGCAATGACACTCAGTGCTGAGTGGTGCTTGGAGGGGACAGACCTGAACATTTCTGAGTAGTTCTTCACTGAAACAGGCATAGAATAATCACATCTCCTGGACACCAGAGTAGATATCGCCACAGGCTGGGCTGGGAGAATTGCAGTATTAAATTAACAGCTACCCGTGACACACACAACTGACATGATGGCTGATGTATTTTTGGCCTGACTCCAGTCTATCAGCTCCCTTTAGTGAATTTTCTCCTTAGCTAATTTTAACCAAGTTTGAAAGAAAGGCTGGAGTCTCACAGATAATTATAAGTTTCAGGGATCTGGCAGCTGGAGAAAAAGACCAAAATTAGTGCTTTCCATTAAGGGAAAGCAGGCAAAACTCAGCTGCTATATATTCTAGCAAGCCTGAGACAGCCAACAAACCCATACACATTCAGGAGCAGACTAGCATCACTGGTGTTTGCTCTTGCAGGAGCTGGTAGTTTTGCACTGGTGTAGTGGTTTAGGACACAAACTCATAGGCATCCAGGTTTAATTAGTTCTGCTATTCTCATAAGAGTTTCTATTATTTCATTGAGGTATTGGTATTCTGAAATTAGAATGAGTGCTCAAAAATAACTATTTTATTGTATAAAAAAAATGTAATTATGACATCTCAGCAATGACTTATTCTTTTGAGCAGTCTATTTTTCAACTTTTAATCCTACAGTTAATAGAAAGTAAGATTGAATGTTGAATTTTGTGATTATTAGAAAATGAATTCAAAACATCTCAGGCCAATCTTCTGTTACGTGTCAAATTAAGGGAAATAGTGTTTTGCCTTTAAATTAAAAAGAAAAACAATTTTTGGGAAATAAAAATGTCATTGTTCAAGGAAGAGTAATAAAGTATGAATGCTTCTCCTTCAGTTGACTGTCTTTGTAAATGAGCAAGAACACTGAAGTCAATAAATTGCCATTACCCAAGCTTCATAAATCCTCGATGGTTGGATTTTACCACATAGTTTAAGTTACAAGACCTCAGAAGAGGCTAAGAAAGATTTATTTGGTGTATTTATAGGCAGAAACAAGGTCTCTGAACTTTTTTGATTGTTACTTGCAGTGCCAACATGGAAAAAGTTGCTCATCATGGAAACTGCTGGTTCTAAAACAGAGCTCTGCACATGAAACCATAAATAAAGGCCCATGGTTACTCAGTAGAATGAGAGGTGTTACCTGCTCATTATCAAGTGTAATTTTGCTAGCAGATTATCTGGAAAAGGTAACAAAAAAGCAACATAAAATTAAGTTAAAAGTAGGGCCAGTACAGAAACAAATAGCAAATATCCCTGCAACTTGGAGCACAATGTAGAAAGTAAAAAGCAGGACAGTCAATCAAAACAGGAGATAAAATATGGCCACATATGCAGTAAGTCGCAGGAATCAGAGGGAGCTATCTGAGGATCACTGACTGCAGGTGGGTTCCTCCCATATGGATTCTACCCCTGCATGGAACAGCATGCAGAACCATAAAGCATGTATAACAGCATAGTTCAAAAGGGAAAAAAAAAAAAAAGAATGTCTAGCCTATACTATAAAATTAAATTACTGCTGAAAAACACTTCGTACCTTGTGGAAAACAAGTCTAGGCTTGTCAGCACTGTCCTGTGACCAGAGTGTGAGGGGAAATATCTACATCTAGGTACAGCATCCTGAAAAAAATTTGAGAGTCTAGATCCTATTAACTACCAATGAAATCTGGGCTTCTATGTACCCCACCCTCTTTAAATTTGTAGCCTGTGTCACTTAAACACTTCTGATTATTTTTATTCCTTCGCTCCTTTTGAATGAAGTAAACTCAGCAGGCTGGAGACTGTCTTACATGTTTATCTCCTTAACTGATGCCAAAATACAAACAACAGCTCACCATCCATTTCTAGAAGACCAAAAAGAGAGACTTCTATGGCAATGGACAAATGAGAGAAAGCCACCATGACTGTGCTCAGAGTCAGACCGGATCAGGACAGTGGCTGTAGGAAAGCTGTTAATTAAACATTGCCTCTACTATTAATAGGCTGATGGGGGGCATCATTATCAAAAGGAAACATGTGCATCAGTTCAAACAAGCTGTTTCTTGTACTTGTTCAGTTAACGTGAGAGCCACTTGAGTATGTCAAATTAAGATTACTATTGTATGCTGTCCTATAGGACAGCAACCTACGAGTTTAACAACATGGTATGATAGTGTTCAGAGCACAGCTTTTACTGTTCCCATACCTTTGAACAGCACTTGGTGAGCTTGAATATTCTGAGCAGGGACACAGGAGGACTGTATTAAGAAGGAATTATTAAATATTGATTTTTATTTTTTTTCCGGGCATTGAGTATCAAGATAAATGCCAGAAATTTATCTATCCTGTTGAAGCTGACCTGGAAAAGATGCTTCAACAAGTTCAAGTCCATAGAAAAGAAGGCAGGGACAAAGAAGCAAGAAACCTTTCCATCTTATCAAAAAACTACCTAATCTGTCAACATTTGAAGTAGATGCTTCAAAAAATCTTCTGCAACTGGTGTTAGCTCAGAACACAATCAACCAGTCTTTCTACACTCCTATCAAAGATCCATTCAGTCATGAAGACTTATGAAAGTGGCCCTAATACTGAGACCACAGACAAGTCTGGCAAAGGGGATTTTGCAAGTACTTACACAGCGCTCAGGAACTTTGCTGATCCGAAAACTGTCAGTTGTCTGGCTTCCCACAGAGCACAGGCCATAATCTTTCAATTAGGAATTCATAGGTCAAACTCAGTAACTCATTACATCTTTCTGCTAAGCTGGTATATCCTGCAGTGTTCCCAGCTTGCAGCAGCTTCTGCAAAGAAGTTTCAAAATTAACATACCTTTGCATGAGATCTCAAACAGAAATCCTAAACTCTCTTACTTTACTGACTGCTAACAAGAGAGTGCCCTTCAGAGACTGTTTCTCTCATTCATTCGAAATTAACAACAAAAAAAACCCCCACATTGCCTCTAGACTTCAGCTCTGGATTTTATGGCCAGCATGGCTTTGTCCAGAACTGGATGAGTTCCAGGGCTGAAGGCAAGGAGAGTGCCAGCACTTGTGATTGCATTGAAGCTGAGCTGCAACTCAAACTAGGATACAGTCTTTCTGGCACCTTCAGTGCTACAGGATCCACTTTACAAAGGGAAAGCTGGAGGACATTTTAATGACTTATTCAAGCTATAGTCAGGTTGCTCACAGTTCTCTGCTGACTGTGCAACATACTCCTTTGAACTAGGATTTCAGCTTACTAACATTTTTCTAGAAAATTTGGAACTATCATAGCCCAAAGAGGTTGTGCAGTTTTTGTCCTTGGAGGTTTTAAGGACCCAACCAGGTAAAGACCTGAGTAGTCTGGTCTAACCCCACTATCTATCTTACTTTGAGGAAGAAATGGGACCAAAGAATTCTCAAGATCTATTCCAACATGAACTATCCTATGATCCTGAGAAAATGTGGAAGACTTGTGGATAAAGCGTATTCTGTAATTTTTTTCTCCCATGGAATAAGAGATGAGATTTTTTTCAAACCTTAAAGAAAAATTCCTATTTGCTCTGTGTCCTATTCAGATATGCTGGTATGGACTAAACAGCATTTGGCTGATCCAAAGCATGCATCCTCATTTCAACCTCTTGAGACTCAAGCCAAGTTCTCTGTTTCATTTTAAATGTTGACATAGTGGTTATTTGCAGTCTGTTTAAGCCTGTTGGCCTGAAACTTTAGGGAAAAAGAGGAGAGAGTTCATCGATGACATCTGTTGGTGAAAAGAGAGAACCCTGCTTCACAAGGCCCTCAGTAAGACTTGCCAAATGAAGCTTTCCATAAGAATCTGCTGAGGAGCACAGGGAAATACCTGGAAAGCATTGGGCTGAAGTGGGCCTAGTTTTCATCTGTGCTTTCTACTATTTCAGACTCTTCATTAGATTATGTTTTTAGCTGGAAATGGATCATGGGAAAACACAGGCAAAAAGTTCATTGTGCATGGGGTGAGGAGTGGCAGCCTGCAAAATTATGCCAAAGCTGCTCGTGATATAAACTGTCCTGAGGGAGTTTTTTCTCTGAAAGGGAGCAAAGAAACTTGCTTGGAAGTCTTCCTGGTGCATTACAGAGACAGTACAAACTGTGTAGGACACTTGCTCACTCTTACTCAAAACCATGAAATCACAGCATAATTTAAGTACAAAAGGATGTCTGGAGGTCATCTAGTTTAACTTACAAAGTTGAATACCTCCAAAGATGAGATCCCACAGTGTTTCTGTGCAACTTCTTCCACTGCTTGGCTACCTTGCTTATGAAGATTTTCTTCCTTATATCTCACTGTAATTTCTCATTACGCAACTTGTGTCTGTGCTTCTCATCCTTCCTCTGCTTTTCCTTGTATGTCTCATGCTCCAGCCCCCTTCATGTCTTAGTAGACTCATTCCAACTCACCAATATCCCTCCTGTGTTTAGGACACACCAGACACAGCCTAACAAGTGCCACACAAAGGAACGTAACCACCTCCCTGATCTGATAGATAGGATTGTGCTAACACAGCTCAGTCTGCAGTTAGTCTTCAGCATCACCAAGTGTAGGTCTAACAGAGGCAGAAGTAACCAAGCAGTTCTGCATGCACTGGTAGCAGCAGAGAAAGAAGGATTTCTTCCCCTCAGTCCATGTTTCTTTGGGGCATTTAACAGCACCCCTGCCTGCCCAACCACCACTCTGGAAACACTAGAGAGCAATGGGAGGGTTAAGACCAGTTTACACTGAGGTCTGAAACACATTTGGTGGTTCTCACAGTCCAGGCTTCCATAAGAGATGGACAGGCAAAGATATCAGCTGGCAGATAGACTGACAGGGCATACAGCACCCATGTCTGGTGATAAAAGTGACTAACGAAGGACGCAGGTGCAGCATCTACTGTTAGAGTAAAAATCTTAAATCTGCTGTATTTATTATTTTGTGTAATATCTGAACTTAACTCATGGCTGAAATACTGTAAAATCACAGTGTGAAAAACTGGGAAACGTCAGCTATGCTGCTAAGAAAACCTACCCTGAATCAAAATTTAGACACTCTGCTTGAAATAGCAATTTTCATTTTAATTGCCCTCCCTTCACCAAGTTTCTCTGGGTTGGTAATAATTCTTCTTTCTTCTCCTAGAGCATAATACAAGTTCATTCGTTTGCTCTCCACTTTGGAAACTAACCAAGTGTTATTAAAAATGACCATTTTTGTTCCTTCTTCAGGTACAATTTCTGTCACTTGTATTTGTAGTAAGTCATCTTTTGCCCTATGACTAGTCCTGTTTATTTCTGGGATGACAGAAGTGGCAAATTTCAGCCCATAATATCTGTGTGCATCAGAAAGAGTGGAAGAGAGACAGTGAGAAGTGATTAGAGTACCATGTATTCTCAGTAACCACCCACACACGCCTGCAGCCCCACAGAAAAGAAGTCTCACTCTACAGTAAGTTATTAATTGTATCTACAGGTTAATCAAGCTGTCTTAGAAGAACTGGCTACAGAATCAGTTTTATTCTGTCATTACAATTAGTCAAATTAAAAATTAAATTATATTTTAAAAACCTACTAAGAAGCCCAATAAAGACTATGATGGAGTCTAGGACGCCCTTACATTTTTTTCCACGCTGCTTGCTTTTACTGCATTTCATGCATCAAGTTCCCACACGCCTAACTTCTAGGTGATATCCTCCTTTTACAAGCTGGTCTGCTCTTTAGTGGTCTGGGTGAGCACTTTGTATCATAGGACCCAAAAGACCATGAAGACATTAGTCAAGTTTAAATTTAAAAAACCACAAACAAAAACCTTCCAAAACCTACTCAAAAAGTAGAGATGTAGCACAGAAGGGTTTAAAGGAGTCAAAAAGGTTGATTTTCCCAGACATACTAGTGAAGATTCTAGCAGGGCAAAGATGAAAGTTTTCAGTCACAAAAAGTCCATCCCAGCCTAATCCTACTTCTATGGCAAATGTTCCCACTGTCATCACTGGGTTTGGCAGTTTCTGGGGGAAAATCAGCCCCAGGAACCAAAGGATGGCTATAACATTGTGCATAGGATAACCAGATCTCTCCTGGGGGTGCTTCCAGAAACCATATCGAAACATGCAATAAGAGAAAGTATACCATATATATGTATATATACACAGGCAGACTTGAATAGCACAGTGGTAGACTGTCCACGCTATAAAGCCTTCAGAGAATCTTAAAAACAAAACAAAAATTACCCCAAAATAAAAACCCCACAAATAATTAAGATTAAAGCTCATTCCAAGCAGTTTGGTACTGAAGGATTGTTCATGTACCATGACTTCACGCCGTATCCCTTTGAAAGCAGTGATTAGATAGTGTCACCAGCACAAAACTCCTGTTTGTTTTCAAAAAAGCCAGACTGGAGAACACAATGCTAAGTCTACATCTGCCCAGTTTCCAAACCCTGTCTCTGTTCTGCACAGTGCATGGAAAAATCTTCACACATAACAGGGTACCCAACCAAGTTTGCAGGATCTTACCTACAAGTAGCATGGGATGGCCTGTTGCATAAGCACAGGCTGTGCCAGACAAACTGCAACATTGAGAGCTGCATCAACTGCATCACACAGACCAAGCTGAGATGGAAATGTGAAAATAAGAGGAGCCTATCTCATTTTCCACCCTCAGAAGAGCTGTGTATCCTAGTTCCAAACTACCAGCCTTTCTCCTCTGCATCAGTCAGGATGACCCCTTACTTCCCACACAGCTACCAAATTTGGTATTTTCACAGCTTCTCTCCTTTGCTCTAGTCCTGAAGCATCAGATGACCAACCAGCAGTAAATGAAGAGTAGGCACATTTTGCAGACCCTGTGGTCTGGGCAGCAGAAAGAAGTTTCCAAGCACTCAGGGAAGCAGATGACTTTCAGGTGCATGTGGTCATCTTTCTCTCTTCTGCGTGTGATGCAGTTAAAATAACCTTTGTTACTGGCAGATCCCCAGAGCTCAACTTCAGCACCACTAATGGAGAGGGCTGAAGAAGCTTGGATGGTTACAGGACCTCTTTGTTTGGACTGTTTTCTCACTAGTGAAACACAGCATGCCCTAACACTCTCCCATAGCACTAGTTACCAGAGTGAGACATCATCCACCATGAAAGCCACACAGTCCAAAACCATCCAGGAGTGCAATACAAACTGTTTTAGAGTGGCACAAACACAGTAACAAGCGAACATCTTCCCACTGGCTTTTCCCCAGTCAGTGGGTGAGGCAGCAGACACTGCCACCAGCACATCTGCACCATCCAGCTGGGACTCCACTGCCATGGCACAGCAACATCCTCCCTCTCAGCTGGCAGCTGCTGGGTAAATTACCTTTATAGTCCCCTGCTGTCAACATTGGTACTCTATCCCAGCCTCTGTTTTCTCTAGTTGGCTCAACAACCAGTGATGCTGGTGCCCAAATCATCATTGAAGTAGGAGACTAATGGCTTAGGTTTCCCTCTGCAGAACTATT
Source organism: Antrostomus carolinensis (assembly GCF_000700745.2). Classification (NCBI taxonomy): domain Eukaryota; kingdom Metazoa; phylum Chordata; class Aves; order Caprimulgiformes; family Caprimulgidae; genus Antrostomus; species Antrostomus carolinensis. The sequence continues at coordinate 62,701 of NW_010297578.1, read as the reverse complement.
GCTCCAGGCTCTTTGCAGTCTCAAACAGGCATTAACACCAGCACGTGTCCCTTGCACACTGTGCCCTGCTTCCACTAGGAAGTTTTGCAGCAAGATAAATTGGTCTCACCACCTACTCTGCTGAAAGTACTCACTCTTCCTGGCACTTAAGAGGGAGTCTGAGTCCAGCAGAGCCTCCCTCCCTGAGGTGTGGCACTGCGGGAAGGAAAGCCAACCTGGGTATTGCTCTTAGAGTGAGTGGGAAGAGATGGCTGCTCTTGCTATTTCATCAAAAGAGCCCCTTCCCCCAGCAGTGCTGATTCCAGGGATATTTAAGTAGAATCAAGTTGAGATAAAGAGTATTATTATGTTAATACATATATGTATTCCTCCCCCTTCCACCAACTTTACCTCCTCAACATCAGCAATTAGCACGTCTGACAAGAGATGCAGCAAGGAAACAATTTCACATTGAGTGCATCACGTCCTGACTCACTGCCATGAAGCTCTACACTTCAACAGAATTCCTGGTGAATGACGATGAAATATTCATCAGCTCATATTTGTAAATGGCCCAGCAACATACCGCATAAATGACCTCCGACGAAGCGCCTCGCATTAAAATGGAACAGCAGCCAGTTGAATCGAGGGAGCTACAAACTACGCATGTTTTGTCAGCACAGACAAGCAGCAAACACAAACAGAAAGAAATCTAGTTGGACTCATCATCCTGACAGCAAGAAACAAATGAGGAGCCAGCCTATTCACTTCAGAGGGACCCGTGGGTGGTGCTGCCTGTGGCAGGAGTGGATGGGGCAGCCTGGGCTAAATTTTGCCCCCTACCCTCTGTCACAACCAGATAATGAACCAGTCAAGGCAGGAGGGTGAGGCGTTTTGTTCTCCTCACATGTTGGCCCTGGTTGTTCACATGAGTCACCCCCATCCCTGGCACCTACACTGCAAAGCACCACACCGTTGGTCCTTAACTGAGGGACGTGGTCCCTAAGATGGGAAACACAAGCCTGCACCCTGCAGAGCAAATGGGAAGCCTGGCCCTCCCAATAGGCACCTGGTACTGGCAGCAGCATCCCCACAGTTTGCATTTCTTGCCTTATCTGCATGTTTTGACATGAGCCCCTACAGAGAGGGAGTCAAGTTTGCAAGAAGGTCAGGCTGTGAGAATGGGGGAGTGTCACCAAGCACTGCTTTTTGGCTGGAGTGGTGTTACCCAGTGCTGATTTAAGGAGCAGAAGAGTGGATTTTCTCTCCTGCTTTCAGCTCATCATTATTCAGAAGGCATGATTTCCAGGGAGGTTGCCAGCGCTGCACTGCACCGCTTGTGATGGTTAATCCTTGAACGGGAAAGCTCCACAATGGAAATTGTGAGGAGAATGCAAAATAAATTAGGAAAACCTAGCAAGCTATCGTCAGCCTCCACAAAATGCAGAGACACCCAGGCCTGGCCTCCCCAGACCTTTTCCAAGGCGATTTCTGGAAATCGAGTTTAAAAAAAAACCCATCTGTTGTTGCCCCGGGGCCTCACAGAAAGGTGAGCTCCCACCACCAGAGCCAGGTGGGCGATGCAAACCTTTTTTTATCATTTATTTATTAATTAAACGCCCTGTGACAAGGCAAATCTATATGCAGGTCCACAGCTCTGCAGGCTAGGAGAGCCCACTGCGGCCCGGGAACTTGAACAAACAGCACCATCAGGTGGCTTGCCTGGAAATAGATGTGTGGAACCACCCAAGACATCTCCAGTCAGGCCTGGCCATCCCTCTGCTCTCTTCTTCCAACCCTCCAAGCAGGGAGGACCCACAGCCCCTCCGGGGAAAACCTGAGCCTAAAATTGTAAGGGAAAGCTTCACTGTCAGCAAGGCACATCCAGGCAAAGCCTTAAGGGAAAGCTTCCAACCTGCTTCTCCCCCTCTCCTATGCAAGCCTTTTATGTTTTATCTTCTTCATTGCTGACAGTTATGTGTACCTCAGCTTTAACTACAGAGTTCTACTGACTCATTAACAGGCTACCTGCTCTGGCACCCAGAGTGCTGGTTTGAGCATAGTACAAGTCTTGATTCACTCTTCAAATTTGGGGGGAACTGGCAAATTGATGTTTACACCTTGAAAACGATCCCCAAATAAACCCCCTTTGAGTCATTGCTGGCATCCACCTTCCTCTGCCTGCCCAGGGAAGAAGGAGGATGCCTTGTCCAGTCTCAAGCAGGTGCTCTTTCACCAAAGACTGCCTTTGAAATAACAGCTTCTTCAGCATCTTTGCTGCCTTCTCTTGCTGCTCACATATTTGGTTAGTGCAAACTGGGAGCAGAAGTATTTTCCACTAATGAGCCAGAGCAGCTTCCAATCCCTGAGAGTCACAGAGCAGATACAGTCCCAGCACACAGATAACAGATGAGAATTCAGCTCCCAGACTCCAGACCTCAGGCATGTGACAACCTCTGCCCTCAGACTGCTGTCTGTCATCCTTACCTAGCCTCATAAAGATAGGAGACCACTGGATGAGACAATCTGAAGGAAAAAAAGTACTGTTTCACCCACAGTGCTGAAGTGATTACAGCCATACCCACACTGTTTGCATGACTACCAAGGGAGGGACCTGTGACATCAGTCTCAGTTGCTTTTCTCATACCTGGATTTTAAAAGATTTTTCCTCAGGGTGTTCTCCATTCCAGTGGATGATTAGGTATTTCTAATTGTCTCCTAGCAGAACTTAGGTCAACTAAATAGAAATGCATATCAATAGGTATTTGTGTTTAGTTGTTGGTATATTTGTTTATACATACTTATATTTACTTAAAGATAAAAATTTATGTCTTATATAAGATGCATAAATAAATACGCAAATAAACACAGTCACGTTCACAAATTTAAAGGAGAATTATTCAAATATGTGGTTACTCAGTTCCTCTAGGAAACACCACAGCTCAGAGTTGCAGGCTTGAATGCCCACAGTTAGATCTTACAGCAGCAACCCTGAAAATCAGGACCTTCCATAGTTATGTTTGTGCTCATGCATATAGAAGGAGTGATTTACATAACTAATTTCAGGCCTTTAATTTTCAAAAGTTTGTGGCCTGAACAGGAAGGCCCATGTTTCCAGTTATAGTGTCCCAAGGGGCACTTCTGTGCAAAGCACATCATCCAGTCACCTTGAAGGTTTGCTAAAGCATTGCAAGTTGTTGACAACCCATCTCAAAAATCTCTGCCTTCTGTAATAAAGAGACCTCTCAACTCCCAGATATACTCAACGCAATAAAATATCTGAACATCCCACATAAAGACAACGGAGCACCTAACACAAAAGACAAAAAAACCCAAAATGAGATTATATTTCCCATCATGGCATCTCCATTAAGCTTGATAGCTGCTTATCTCTACTACAACTGTGCCAGAGTAATTTTGAATTTCTTTTTCTTTATGCACCTTGCTCTGAAGCAGAGATATTTTGGGAAAAAACAATGCACAAAACATCACTTAAATGCACATGGCAACGTCTCACTAGTTGCTACTAATGATGTCAGAGGAGGTTAGGTGGGCACAGAAGTATGAATTGTCCCTACATTTGTACATTTTTTGAGTGACTAAACAGCACCCAGGAGAACTGAAGTCTTCCTAGGACAGTAGGAACACAGAAAACCAAGAAGGAATGTGCTTTTTCCTGCCACCTTAATTCTCTCTGCTTTCAAGCCCTTCCTCAGCCCTTGCCTTTGGTTTTTCTGTAAAAGGAGAACACAGTGCTAAGTTAAGTCAGCTTGCAGCAGCGCTGGTTCATGGGAAAGCCTGCTGAAGCCACCACCAGGCGCTTCTGTAAGTACATTTTTCTACGCTGGGCTGTCAGTTGTGCTGCTCTATTCTAAGCATAGAGCCACGGAGCAAGATGCTTGGGGTGGATTTGCTGGCAGATGAGTAGGGACTCATAATATTCCTGCCAAATTCATTTTCTCATGTGACCCGAGCTTGACTTGGAACATGGATTTCCTACAGAGACAAGTTTGAGCAGTGCCAGGAATTTGAAGGCCAGGTGGTCTGCAAAACTTCTCCCCAGGCTCTGCAATCCTATTTCCTCACGTCATTCTTTCCAGCCAGCACAGAGCTCAGGCTGGGGTGCTCACAGCAAACTGAGTCCTCAAAATCAATGCAATTGCTCCTTCCCACCATCACCAATCCTCTGGAAGGAATTGTGACAGAAGTGGGAGGAAAGATGAGCACGTTTCTGCTAGGAAACTGATTCAGACAGGCTTTGACCAAGACTGCTAGTGGAACTTTTCTCTGCCAGAAGAAACTCTAAAAAAAAAAAAAAAAAATCCCAGTTTTTCATCTCAGCAACAACCAAATGGGGCTTAGCTCATCCAAATTGTTGTGTCCTTGCTAACTCTGGAAGCCTGCATTTGCCTACATGGAAAGGAAAGCTAGCATGCAAAAACAGATAAATAGGCTTTTCTGAAGAAAGCTATCCATAGCTGCACTGGTCTCTTGGAACAAGAAGGTCCATACGTTAATTTTAGATCTCTGGCAATCTGCATACTAGAAATACCTTGTGGCTCTGATCCATACTGACTTCTATTAAGGAAAGAGAAGCTAGAATGAGCTGGAAGCTCTCCCAGATGATACTCTCTGAATATCCATTGAGAAAAAAGCAGCCTACCCTAATATATTACTTGCCCCATCTCAAACTTTTAATAAAGAAAGCAAGTTTGGCTTCATGAAGAGGCAAAATAGCATTGTCAGCACTGTAATGTGATAGCAGACCAGGACCTGGACCAAAGATGATGTTTTTCTCACTGTTTTGTCTCAACAGCAAGCAAGGGCAATGCACAGATTACAGTTGTCTGCTTCTGGACTTCTTAATCTTCTTGTACCACCAAGGAAGAATCCCTGCTGTCCCACCCCTGACACAGAGCAGGGAGTACCAGTCTCATTCAAAAATAGCTCTTGTCATTCTCTCTAGAAACATTAGAGAAGTAGCAATAGCCCTTGACACATATAATCCCATATCTATAATTGCTGCCTTGTTGGCAAATCCCCCTCACAGATTGCACTTCAGCTCTATCCCACCCTCACATCAGATGCAATCCACACCAACTTGTGCCTGCTGGAGCGCCTGGCTGGGGTAGCCAGGTGGAGAACAGCTCACTGCACTGGCACCCTCAGGAGACTGAGCAGAGGATTCAGATTTCAGCAAGTCTGAACACACAGCCTTGGCTGAAGCCATCCCTGTACCGGCTCTGTGGCCTGAGAAAGGGATGGATGCAGCACATCCTTCCCCTCCGCCTAAGAAGAAGCCTGTACCAGGCTCTGCTCCCTCCTCTCAGACTTAGATTCAGTTGCAGCAGTCAAGCTTTCCCTGCACAATTACAACACAACACAGAGGGAACAATACCTTCCATCAAAGCAGCATTTGAAACAGCACAAGCCACTGAGAAAGCAACCTCCCTGCGTTCTCACTGGTGGCATGATGCTGATGACAAGGGGACACTCAGAAACCCCATGTTTCTACAGTCTGAGAACAGCAGGGTAAAATCAGGAATTTTCAGAAATAGCTGCAGCAGGAACAACTGCAAACTCCTTTAGCAGACACTTCTGCTGGAAGAACGTAGCTAGGAGAACGTCAGCAGCAGCTATGAAATTCATTTGCATTAGACACAACTTCCTGGCAGTAGGCTGACCAGTCTGAAATTCACTCCTAAAATCTATCAGAATCCAGTTTAAACTCAGCCTTCCATGAGCTGTAGTTCCTTCACCTCCTTTCTTTCTGTGCATCCAAACAAATCCAACCTCACTACCTGTCAGAAAAAAGAGAGGAGAAATATAGGTTAGGGAATATTCAGGTACCAAAAGGGAGGAAACAGTAAAGTAAGTCAATGAAATCCAAAATTCTTGCCTAATTTAAGCCCTGCTTTCTTGCCTAGAAGGGTTGAGCTGCTTGTTCAAAACATCTGTTGCTGGTAAGATACCTCCACTTTCAATTGCTCTTCCTTTTACAGTGCTGTCAGTGAACAGACACTTCTTTACACACCTGCTAGCTCATGATTATGAGAACATTTTTAAAGATTTCATGTCAGGCCCACATAGAAGCCAACTGGAATATTTTAGGGGAGAAAGACTATCAGCGCTAGGTGATCCAGAAGCATAAGGGCAGCTATTTTGGACATTGATCCCTGCTTGTGGTTGATTATCCAATCCAAAACCCTGCTGAGATGACAAGTTCCCCAACACAATACTTGCACAACTACGAAATTTCACACTGCTCCACTGCGTGCATTTGGCTATAAACACTTGATATCCATAGATATCACTTCCTGCCCTGTTGATTCACCTGTAAACAGAATTTGTCTGTAGGGCCAGGAACCTTGTTCCTTACATCAAACATTAACTAGTCCTTTGCTGAGTCTGCTCCATCACAAGATCCCAGGGGATATCATGAAAGGAGCACCTGGACACCACTGAGCATTTCCCAGATAGTGAACTGAGCTTATTCTACAGAGAGTCACTTTCACTTCCCCATGAACACAGATCTCCATTAGCCAGGATGGAGAAACACCCATTTCCACCACAGTTTCAAAAGTCAACACCATGCCCCAGTGAAACTGTCCTGGTATGGTGCTCCGTACTACCTAACCAGCATCTATCTGCATCAGCAGCAAGTGAGGCCATGAAGAAACACAGGAGAGAGTGACTGCTGACATAATGAGAATTGTCAAGTTCATGCTAAGCCAGAGGCTGTTTCCTTAGCTAATTAAAGGTTGCTCGTCAAAGCAGTTCCTCACCATATTGCTGCCACTGTCATGCACTGAGAAGCAGTCCACCAAAGGGACAGTACAGCAGCATGAAACACCCTTTCTCATCCCTTTGAAGCTTGAGGTTTCAAAGCTTCTCCTTTTCTGAGCTTCATCTGAACAAAAGAAGGCCACCCCCGTAGCAGCTCAGAGTCCATTAGCCCAGGAGAAGACCCCATACAAGTCTCTGCTTTGAACTCCAGCTTTGCAAGAAGAAAAAGTTCCTCAAGCTGTACAGGCTCTTCTGGAAGAGGAGCCCTCTGCTTATTGCAGTCCTTGCTCCTGGTGCTGAGAAAACTCCCTCACTGGTATGCACATTCCCACCCCATATTACAAGCACTTCCATAAGAAGCTTTGGGCTCAATGAAGTGGTATTTTCTGAGAAAACCAGTATTCACTAGAAAATTCCCACCCTCCTCAAAACCTGACTGCCACAGTAATAACTCCACACAGCTACTGAGATTGGTTGGTGGCAATGAGGAGGGAAGATGCACAAGCAGATGAATGCTTTTCTCTGTGCACCAAAGCTGGTTTTGCCGATTCCACCCTTAATACAGTTTGAGATACCACATGACTCCAAGGCTAGAATTTCTTTTCAGCCTTAGGCTCATGTACATTTGCATCATGAACATGCAATGCAAGCCACAAATAAATGTATGCACATATCATTTCCTCTGCTCTGAGTGGTGCTAAGTCTGCTTTCCTCCTTCCCATTCCCTTATTCAGAAGTGCACACTGCAATCAAGTTGACAAATGTAGCAACAGTCATCCAAGAATAACATCCCAAACTCTCAGTCACTCACACACATGTACATGAACATATCCCACCTTAACCACATCACAAGTATGGCTGTCCTTCTCGGAGAGCACCAGAACAAACTCATCATTCATTTTCTTTCTACATACAAACAAATGGTAGAAAGATATTGTATAAAGATCACCTTCCTGCTCCAAACCTACCATGATCAAACATTTTCTGTGTTTCTGATCCTTTCTTTTCACCTATAGAAAGGTGGTGCCAAAGAGAACAGGCCATACAGAAAACAACATAGTTCTTACCTTGGGGCTGAGCACAGTTTTTGCCACTACAAGAGAGTCCCTGGCACAGCAGTACAACTGAGGGCAATAAATACATACAGTGATAAATGAAAGCTGGAAACCAAACAGCTGCTATTGCCTAGGTACCATCGTTGACTTCATATCAATGTTTCAAATACTACTTCTCCTTACCAGTAGGAGTCTACAAGCCCAAAACCCAAAATTTTTCTGCCTTGTCTTCCAGCAGTTTATAAATGAATTAAATGTAGATTTAACAAATATGTTTTTCTATGAAGACACTTTGTAATCACAGCACAGAAACTGCATACAAATCTCTGAAATATTGGACATTATAGATGTAAGGATTCAAATGTTAAAATCTAGAAGTATTCATAGAATATTTTGAGGGACCTTTAATGGCCATCCAGTCCAACCTCCCTGCAGTGAGCAGGGACATCTTCAACTAGATCAGGTTATTCAGGAGCTGTTCAATTTGACCTTGAATGTTTCCAGAGATGGGGCTTCTACCACCTCTCTAGGCAACCTGCACCAGTGTTTCACCACCCTCACTGTAAAAAACTTCTTTTTACTCAGTCTGACTCTACCCTCTTTTACCTGTTGTCCTGTCACTACAGGCCCTGCAAAAAAGAAATATCTGTCCACATCTGTCTTATAAGGTTCCTTTTAGTATTGAAAGGCCACAATAAGGTCACCCCCAGAGCCTTCCCCTCTCCAGGCTGAACAATCCCAACTCTCAGCCTATCCTCACAGGAGAGGTGTTCCATACTTCTGAACATTTTTGTGGCCCTCCTCTGGTCTCGAGGAGCATGTTTTCTTCATGACAGCAGCTTAACTTTGCCCATTCTTCATGACTGTCCACCAGTTTCCTCCAGGAAAAGGCTAATTTTTAACCAGAAGGAAGCTGTACAAGGCTTCTTGACTTTCACACACATCTGTTACAGCTGCATGGTCTAAGGTGCATTTGTTGTCACAAATGCACACCCTCTCACCTGGTAGCAGATGAACCAAAAACCTTTAGTCTGTCTCACAGGCTGTAGACTACAGGTGGAGTCCTGAAAAGTTGTAACAACATACAAAGTTAAATAGTTTAAACTTAGATAGTTTTCTGAACATTTAATATAAATCATAAAGAAGAGAAAGTTCTTTCTCTATTCTCCGTACCACTGACTACCCTCTTTTCCTGAAAGCTTTAATTTTAAAAAAGACCAATTAAAATTAGCAAGGTAGCTAACATAGTAGTCTGCTGTTATTTAAGGTGTCAAAATAATTAAAACCTGACCTGTATAAAACCAGATGGGCTCATACCATATACAAACAGCACCAGTGTTTGACAAGGAGCAGGTACTTCTGATTAGCAGTCTAACCCCAGACAGCTACAAAGGGCTTGTGCTGAGAGCATGCCAGGGCTCAAAGCTCAGCTTTACAGTGCTTGGAGAAAGCACAAAACAGCAGCCCAGTCTGCAAGTCCTGCTTGCATCAAATTTTGTCACTTTGCAGCAGTTTCAGCCTCTGCTCTTGGTTTGGTCCTGGAGCACTTGCAAGGAGAAGAGGTGATTGCAGGAGCTGGTTGCTCGCCAAGCAGGTGCTGTGTTGGCAGCCAACAAGGCTGATGGGTCCCAGAAACTTTCCCACCCCATGGAAGGGAGAAGCCTCAGTGGCTCGAGGGACCGCTGGTCTCTGCTCTTGTAGGGCTTGTGCTATGCATGAGCCCCATCGGGTGTGACAGCTCTTCAAACACCTCCAGCACTGCAGAAATATCAGAAAACAAAACTCACCTTCCCTCAGGTGCAGCTGGAAAGGGAGGGTGGTGACACATTAGCTTGGATTGCATTTCTAGGCCTTGTTTAACTAAAATTCTAAATACACCATTACAAGCACAGTAGGAAAAGTTGATTTTATGGAGACTGAAGGTATCTCCTCTAAAAAGTCTCATCTATCTGCTGAGAAATTTTCACTCACTGTCTTTCACTAGGCAGGAGACCCATGCTGAGAAATACGAAGCAGAAAGCTTTTGTTCAGAGAGAACTGCAAGAAAAAGATAGATAAACCAGTGAAGCTTTTAATGTGAAGCTTTCCCTATAGAAATGTTTCATTGTACAATACAGCCATACACAAAGATGCCAAAGGCAAGAAAAAAAAAGATTTCGGCTTGAAAGAACTTAAACTTTGGTTAGGACTCACTTTATACTGGACTTGCACAATAGAGGGGGGAAAAAAAAAATCTTTAAATAAAAGAAACTCTTAAGAGAAAACCCCATTGCTGAGATTGAGTAAAGCACTATCCAGGTCTATGTTTGAAAAAGTTTGGCAAAGATAACTATTTGGCTAGGAACATAGGAAAAACAACATACCCCTAACTATTTTGGCAAAAATCATAGTGTAGGTGCAGTCATACGAACGCAAGAGGCTCTGCTGGAACACCAGGCCTCATGACTAGCTAAACCTCTGCAGGGAACCAAGAGACTAATTAAAACAATTCAAGGGCAAGGATGCTATGTGAGCACAAAACAGAGCATGAAATACACTAGTTTTGCTGCTCTAGTATGCAGGCTGTGCCTCAGGTATGAAACTACCTGCATTAATAAAAGTTAGGTAGAGGAATAGAGGAATCAAGGCTAAAGTAGAACAATTTGCCTTAATGAATGTATGAAATTTTTTAAAAAGCATTTTAAGTATGAACCAGAGAATTGGAGTTCTGGGATTTAGTCTTAGGAGGTTGCCTGTGCCTTGGCAACTGTATTAGTAATACCCAACAAGACCAATATTGCCTGAGTAAAAGTGTTGGAAACACTAAAATCCAAGTACAGATGTAGCACAATTGAGATCAATGAAGACAGAAAAAAAGCAGTGAATTGCTTGTTTGCAAAGAGTTGGGGTAAAGAAAGGGAGGCAGTAAAGGGAGAAAAAACACAAAAAATGGGGAATAAGACATGAAATCAGGTAAAGAAAAGAGGGTGGGATCTTCTGACAGTAGGAGTGCAGACTCCTACAAACAGCACTGAAGCTACCTGTGTACCCAAGCCCACCAAGACACTGAAAGGAACCCCTGCAGACAACCCACACAACTCTCCACCACATCTGTGCCTGAAAGACACAGTGTGGGGAAGTAAAGAGGGACAGGCTTGCACTCTGGCACCACATAGTGTGGGTGGGAAGTGTAGCAGAACTGTAATAAAATAGTTAGGTGTGACTTTTGAGATCTAAGAAAAAGAATTAGCTTTATATTTGTTTTTTACTGTGCAAAATTATACAATTGTACATTAATGGTAATAGTGTAGCTATTAATAGTGTGCCTATAATTAGGCTACTTAATAGTATATTGTTTAATCAATAGATGTTGCTGTCTATTGAATCAGTTGTGATTTAATGTTGACTACAGTCTAAAAGGGAAGAATAGGACCCTAAAGTAACAAAAACGAAACAAGAAAACCCACACAGCCAAAAAGCCCTCTTTATTGCTGTACTTTCTCCAAGAAGCTGGTACTGGCTGTTGGTTGTAGGTATGAGAAGTTACTGGTATAAGCTATTTGGAGGAGGGAGCATGATATGCTGATACAGTTATATCGGCAGTCTTGTATCAACCAACCCAAGAAGTTACAGATATTGATGTAAGATTTATCTGCTTATTACTCTGCTATCTTTGTATCTTTTACTCTTCCTAATTATATTACAGATATAATAATCTTCTTGATAAGGAACAAGAGGCTTTTTCACTCTTAAAAACTGCAGAAGTGTCCGAACTCAGCAAAGACTGCTCTAGCTATATGAAGCCACGTTCCCATTTTAAGTAAATAGCTTTCTTTACAGGCATTTTTGAGCTGCTTATCTCCATGGTCAAAGTCTTCAATCAGACAGATAAAGAAACATGCTTGCTGGCCAGCTAAGCAACCTGCCAAAACAGAATTCCCATTGCCAGCACTGATACCACTTCTAGATGTAGTTTCTCATCCCACAGGCTTCGGCTGTTTGAAGGAAAAGCAGTTCTTAGAACAGATGGAGTTGGTAATAAAGCTCTTTCTAGGAGGTATAAGGATTACACAGGGAATGAAATGGGGAAACAGTGCCTGGAGTACACGTTGTAAACTTGAACTACTCAAAGTAAAATTCCCTTCCCACTGAGAACAATGTGGTGGAGCAAAGCAGAAGTGAAAGTGCAGCTTTCCAAAACATTAGCTATTGTGGCTGTTTCTCCTCAGAACATTAGCTACCCAAAAACTACTGGAGACGCACATTCCAACCTCACACCCACAAAAAAAAAATAATCTTGTGACTTATCATTTTGAGTCAGTGTCAGGAGCATTGCCAAAAGAAAAGGATGAAGTAGCTGTCTCAAAAGAGCAAGAGAGAATCTATGCACCAGACAGGGAAACAGTGCAGGCACTTGCCTATGTATAGCAGAGCTCCTGAGCTTGTCTACAAAGTCATATTTGGTTTCTGCTAGGAAATCTACCCCAGCCATCCTGCTTTCAGTGAAGCAGGAAGACTTGTATCCCAGAAGTTCAGTGTTGTTCCCCTTTCCCAGGCTGCCTGCTTGTGCTTAGATAGAAATCTCTGCAAGGCAAGGCACAGACTCCTAGATACCTGCAGAGCAACTACCACAGGGCTTCTACAAAAGCGAACGACTGCCTTGAGTCAGCACTTTAAAAGCCACAAGCACCAGCAACACTGTTCCAACGATATAGAGTAGACAGAGGGATGGGGAGGTAAAGGACAAGCCCAGCATCCAGGTAAACCATTTTAGTCCAGACCAAGGTTCTATTTAACCTGGCAACCTGTTCCCAGCAGCATGGACAAGCAGGCATGCAGAGAAAAGTAAGAACAGGGCAGGCATGTATGGTATTTCTCCCACCTATTTTCCCAGCTTTCCATTATTTTCATCTCAAGAGAAGTCCTGAGCCTAATTTGGTTTATTTAATGATCCCCAGCAGGTCTCTCTTTGAAGTATTTGCTCTATCATTTGATTTACTTTGTTCATTATTATTGAGTGTTAAGCTGACATTTTAAATGAAGGACCATGATGATGTCATTCCTAAAAAAAAAATAAAAATCCAGAAATTATGTTCTCACAGTCCTGATCTGAAGTACTTTGCATTTTGTAATAAACTGCTATATCCAATTTTCACTGTCTTCATAGACCTTAGTGGGAAGGGTCTTTTACTTTACATGATTCTAGTTTAAATGTATTACAGTAATCCTAGACATGGTCTCTCCTTACTATTCCCTTTGCAATTGTGCTTGCTTGCATCAACTGTCAGCTGGTTTCACCCAATGTTCAGTCAAATCAGACAGATCTGTAACCCAAATCTGTTTATGTGACTTGTACATGTTCCGTGCCTAAGGACAGTTGCCTGGATTCTCACTCTGGCCCTGAACATATAATTTACCATTATGATAGTATCCAAAAACATGAAGCACGCCTGAGCCTCATCATTCAAAGAAAAGCTTCTTGGACTGCATTGAATTGGCTTTTAAATTTCATACATCATGGTTGAAACCTTGGCCCCCTCTTTAATCTATGGGATTACTTTTATTACCTTTGCTCAGGCCAGGATTTTGCCTGAGGAACAGCTCTACTGTTTAGCATTATTTCATAATAATCTTCTTAGGTGCTCTCCTGTTTGCTAAAATACATAGGTTTTCTCCTTTTCAACTTTACTCAGTGGTAAAGCAAATCATACTCACAACCTTCAGAGCAAGGAAGGCTGAGATGGCCAAAGTCATCTTTTATCCAGCTCTGTCATGCTACAGAGCCAATTTCTCCTTGTCTCTAGCTCCAAGAAGACTATTGCAGACATTTGCTTTAGGGTTGAATTAAGCTTGTAGCTTTTTTCCAGTTGATGCTCTGTCCAGGAAAGACCTTTCTGGCAATCTGCAGTTTGAAATTCTATTCCAGTCCTGGATCTTAAACTGAGTTGAAGAAGTTTACTGGAGATGCAGCAACACTCCCCACTTTAATTACTGATCATTCTCTGCCATATGCAACAGCCACTAATTTTTGCATAAAGCACAGCTTTTAAAAACCCTAGTGAGAATAACAAGTGTGTAGTATCACTAGTGGGTTGTTAACCAGGAAATCAGAAGGAAAGAAATTAAGTCTAGGTTTACCTGATTGGGTATACTGTTAAATAGTACATTCCTAAGAACCATTGAATAAAATGAACATAAATTCAGTATTTAGCATAGTCAAGCAGAAAGGATTCATTCCTCAAAGTTTCAAGGCTTGCTTATTTGGTGCCAGCTTCATCAGACACATCTCCATGCCCTCTAGCAGACAGATTTGCTACAAAGAACAGAGAAACCAAGCTGTCCACCTTGCAATTTTGGTCCGACTTTGTGTGATCAAGATGGGGCAATTTGGATTGCAATGTTTTGCTGCCAGAAGGGCTAAATAAGCTTGTGTGAAGTCTTGACCCAAGTGCTTTGACTTCAAGAGAAGAAACTGGCAGCGAGAGAAAAACTAAACAGTTGGCTGCACTGTTCCAGCAGGCACTGAGGCAGGGTTATGACATGCAGTGAGTAGGTGTGATTAGCTCATTTGTCATTAGTTTAAACTAACATGAAGCAGAAAGCAGAAGTCTAAGCACACGGAAATAGCACCCTTCAATTCTGACTAGCCTCTTGTTTATACCACGTTGTGGTAAGCTAAGGCTACATTGGCTCACTTAACCCTTCTTCAGGCACGAATGTAGTAACCCCTGTCTCCCTTGGAGAAAGGAAGGAACACCTCCCTCCTCAGAGGGTTAGCAAGAGACAGAAGTAATCCTGCAAACTACCACTACCACCATGAAGACATCAAATGTTCTCGTCCTCCTCTTAGTCCTGCTTTACATCAACGCCAGCACAGAATGGCCTACGCACACAGTCTGCAAGGAGGAGAACTTGGAAATATATTACAAAAGCTGTGGTGAGATTTTTTTAAATTTCCATTTTCCTTTTAGCTGGGCAACAAAGATGTTCTTATGCAATGAGACAGGCTAATAAGCCAGGCAATGAATGGAAGGGTTACACTCCCAAGCCAACACTGGGTTTTGGAGCTAGAGAGAATATTTTTAGTCTTTCAACTATAACCAGTTTGGTTGACACATGCACAACAAATCTAACTGTATTTAGACAGAAGATAGTAAAGATGAAATAATGTAACCTAATTCAGGATAATAAACAGCTCTCAAAAATCCAGTTCAGAATGAAAAGAGATTACCAGGATTTTTTAATCTTGCAAGTTAGGTTAAGAAGAGGAAGACCCTAGATCTTTATCTTTTTTACCTCTGGGATGACACAGACTCTTCAGTGCACTGATGTCCTGTTTTCCTAGTGTGCAACGAGACTGTGGTGTTGTGCTTCCTGTCCTCCCACTTGGAGTGACAAGGGACCCAGCATGATAGTGGGAAGGATTCATGTTCTCCACCATTGCCACCATGCTTAGCAAGACTTCAGCAGCAGCGCTTAACAGAGGCATTTCCCAGGGACCATAGGGTTTTGTTTGTTCTTTAAATCTGTAGAGAAGAAAAGGAGCATGTGGCACTGGAATGACTGAAAATGAATTCACTGAATGGTGCCTGCTTTCCACCTCTTGCTTTGCTGGCCTTGTGCCTCTCCTATTGTGCTGATCTGCTTTACAACTGGGACAAAGGGAATTAGATTCACAGACGCCTCATTCATTTTCCACACGTGATGTGAAAAGCGATTCATGGCAAATGAGCACCCTAGAGTTTGTTTTTCCAATTCATCCTGATACAAAGAGTTTCCCGGGGGGCTTTTTCTCCCCTGTAGCTTTCATGATGTTTTGCACACCCATTAAAATAAAGCCAGTGAGGGACAAGAGAAGTAAATAAATATTTGTAATGCTATTCTTTACTGCCCTGCTCCCAGGAGATTAAAGTCAGGCTTCACATATTATAAAAGGGTATACTGCATTAGGAAAATATTTAATTAGATATTGAACACAAGTTTTGGCATTACCTTTATTTTAGTAAGAATTCATTGTATAAGTTAATTGTGTTCCCTAAACAGGTCTTAGTTACCATGAGATGCCTTGACACAGAGGCACATGCTACAGTTTCAGTCAATTCAAATCATGATGAAATTTGTCTGCTGGGCACACGTCAGTCAGGCATTGCTTCTTACTATGCACACCACTAGCCTAGCTAACAAAATGCATTTGTTCAGGGCTTACGTGTCACTTATTTTGGTTTGCCACACACAGAAAGGTAAGAGGTACATTCATTCAGGAGGAATTCACAGCTTGAGAAGCACAAACCAGAGATCATACAGGTCACGTCCCACACTGAAAGTGGTTTTCTGTTTTCCTGGGCACAGCTATGGGAGATAAGAAGGTTACACAGAGATAGAAACAATGCAAGAATTAAATTAGATTCCTTGTTTGAAGCCAAATTCCTCACTCACAGCTCTGGCAGATTCACTTGGGGCAACACTCACAGCTGCCATCACAATGTTCTGTCCTGCCTTTTTCCAGAGGCTACCACACCTGTAGCATCAGACCAAGATGCATCAGCTGCATCTCTGCTGACCCAACTCATAGTCTGGTACCTTGCATAAAGCAGAAAAATATAAGGTGTTCTGGGTTAAGCCCAAAAACTACAGGTGAGGAGGATAAATCCAAATATACTAGTCTACATTCCCTTCAGAGAAAGGACTGCTCTTACTGAGCTCACAGGCAAGCTCACAACAGTGCCAAAGGCGCCAATCACCTTTTCAGGAGAGGGGAAGCTTTGTCCCCACTTCATTTCACTGTAAACCACAACTCAATGGGCAGAACACAGCTTTATTCTTTAGCTGTGCCCCACCAATTGTTCTCACCCAAGAGCAGACAGACTTGCTAGTACCTAGGTTTGATGAGACTCTTTTTTCAGACCTCCTCATGACAACTTTGTAAGGTCAGCAAGCACAGAATCAATGCTAGGAAACTGCCTGTACTCTTTAGCTATCTCAGGAGAATACTGCTCCATGTGTCCCTCCAGTGTGAGAAATCCCCATGGTATTTCCTGCTCCACTGAAGATGCCAAAGGATGACAAATTTTTGTGATACAGTGGCCACAGTGAGGTATCTAGTATGAAATCCTGGGTAAAGGATTCCCTGTTGGCTTCAAGAAGGTCAGGATTTCAGCTCTGTTGTTGTTACTATAAACTCTAGGATGTTATCAGTGAATCAGGGTTGAATCAAGTAAAAATTGAGAGGAAGTTGAGAGAATTTTAGCCAAGTACTTCACAATTTTATTTCTGGAGCTAAATGCCCTCTATCAACAAGCCCTCAATAGACTTCAGTCTGAGCATTTAAAAAGGAGCAGATTGTTCATTTTTACTTTGCAGTTTATCAGATCCTCTCCTGTAATGCAGTAAAAATCTGAGCTAATATAACTGTGATAAATGTAGCAGAGAAGCTTAGGTGGGTAACTGAAGATGGAGAAAGCATAGCAACCTCCTGTACTCAGGAGCAAATCCCTATTCCCTGTCACAAGCACTCGCTCTAGCTGCATCCTGACCCTCCAATGTATGACACAGGCATGCATTGAGCCCCCAGCCTCACTCCATGCTCTGGATCCTTTAAAAAGATCTCCATTCCCACCTAGCCACATCAGACTAAACATTCTGTCACCAGGACCTCCAGGGATGTATCACAAGAAGGAGCTGGACAAGAGCCCATTGATCAATATCATGCACTTGTAAAAGAGTAATTTAAAAGAAATTGGACAAAAATTCTCAGCAAGTCCATAGTAAGAAACTGTGGCTGAGACACAGGTGGTCTAAAAGTAAAGTAAATAGACAGTATGCTGCCTCCTCTATGTAACCACAGGAGACATAGCACAGAGACAGTCTATAAATAACAAGACATTTCCCATCAGTGCCACTCTTCCTCCCAGGAAGAAGTGGCAAAACCAAAAGAAGATCTCAAATGACCTCAAATCACTTTAGAAACCTGGGCTGGGATCCTGAGATAAAAGCAGCACAGGTTAACATCTCTGACTGAGAAAAGAGAACCATAATTGGCAGAGACATGAAAAGAACCTGCTACACAAATGCCCGATTCCTATCCCTTTTAATTTCACAGCGATTTTTACAGTAATAAGGCTTTTTATCTTTCCAGCTACATTTAAAAAGGCAATTGTCTGGGAAGGGAAAGGTGGGAAGGTAATGCTAGTGAAGTGCCCTGAGCAGATTCCAGTGCTGTTTGAGTGTCAGTCACCCAGCTCAAAGTGAAAAGTGCAGTGAGACACTACAAAATACAACTCTTCAACACATCTAACACCCGCTTCCAGACCATTTATAGAAGTCTAATTGTCTTAATTTGCCATGAAAACATTCTTACAATGTAATGTTCAAATGGGGCCCTCTTCAGAGGTTAAAGCAGGTGACTGCTGCTGTAGACACAAGAAAAACATTTTCCAGCTACTTTTACAGCTCGCTCTTGAATTGTTAGTTGGGTCTACATCAACAAATCAGTATTTCAGAATACCTGGTTTTGTTTTGACCAGCAAACAAAGACCAATTAATAAAGCTTTACATTTAGATCTGGGCCCAGGAGATTTCAGAGCTGACTGCTGCCTGAAACTAGATTTCTTGACAGTGCAGAAAAGGCTACTGGTAAGGCAGAAGGTTCTTAGAAAGGGCCTGGAGAGCATCAACCATTAAGGACTGTTTTCTGTGCACAGAAGCAAACAGGAAAGTTCAGGGGGATCTTCAGGAGAGTCAAAGTAATAGTATTTGAAGGTGACATCTGGAGAGATATTCCCTAGGCTTTATAAAACACTGTTCAGACCACATGGGAGATTTTATCGTCACAGAAAAACACATTTCCCGATTTGTTTGACTTTGCTTTTTATTTTTTCATCTGAAGTAAGGTTAATAGCCATTAGCTGAAGTTTCAGGAGAAGCAGCAATCAATCACTATTCATTTCAACCTCCACAACCTAAATATGAAACTAGTTGCATCCTTCTTTATAAGTTTTATATCTGCAGATTTAAAAATAGAACATATTTAGGGATATGGGTAACCATTTAGTTTAATTGACGTCTTCTGCTAGACAAAGAAGCAGGGCCCTAGAGGCACCTAGAGAGTTATTTTTACATGCCAATGCCTCTTCCTAAACAAAGCAAAGTCAGACTGAGCTTCTGGCCACTGAACTCCATGACTGCTTTAGGTCTATGTCACGCTTCAAGCAGGGTCATTTCTATAAAGCTTTTTACAGAGCTTATAGAGCAGCACCTCCCACTTCAGTACAAGCTTGCACTAGATTGCATTTACAGATAGAAGCCATTTGTATGGCTTCTCTTTAAACTTGAGAGCTCAGGTTTGGATCTCTGTTAAGATGGCCCCCTGAAGTTAACAGGGTTATTCTGGTGTAGAACCTGCTCTGTTCAGATAGCACAGTATAGACGCTCTCCTGTCAAACTCTGCTTTGAGGGAACTTTTCAGTGCTTAAGAAAAAAGTGGAGACTGAGAGACTAGTTAGATTACAATTTTCTGATGATTTGTCTGTCCATGCTGAATAATTTCAGTCTTACTAGGGTCCCCCTCACATACTGAGCCCATCATATCCTTTCTCCTACATATTGAGATCAAATATATTCTCTCTTAAATCTTCTTTTTCCTTTTCTAAAAATAGACCTGTAACAGCCATCCCTGCTCAATCAGCAATACCAACTTGTAAACAAACCTGCTAAATTCTCATCTCTGTAGCGCTAATTTTACAGCGCATCACCTTCTGTTTTCTACGTCAACCAATATTAGAAGTCTTTTTTCCTCCCTGGCCACACACTTACATACTTTAGTTAAATCCAATAGCTTTAGCTGGCAAAGAAAGCCTGCAAACAATTCTCACCTCATGCATCTTCAGGGCAAATGTTCTTCTAGATACTTGGTAAAAGAAGTTTATTTTTCCATTATTCTTTGGGGTTTTGGCAGACAGATTGAGCCAGATGCTTCTCTTGGACTTATTTATTTATTTCCCTCAAGCAGTCTACAGCAATTGCTTCTGCTTCTAAATTATTTAAAGCCATACAACACCAGCTCCCCTCTGATCTTGTGTTGCATAAATCGCTAATGGGCAAACAATCAAAGAACTTATGAATTTCACTTGAAAACATTTTTTTTGTTTGCTCTGTCCAAGCCATCTTAGTGCCATAGCCTTGCTGCTACACTCATCTGGCATAGCTTAATTATTCCAGGGGGAAGGCCAGATGTTGACATGCATATTTCTCACACCGGATCCTAACAAACAGAAGCCATCATCAGAATCAAAGTAGCATAGAAATGAGTGCACATGAAAATTTTCTTTTAAAGTTCTGGTCCCCCCATGAACTGAAACTATCTTATCTGTTTCATTCTCCACTTCATTAGAGAGGATTAAAACTTTCATTTCCTATGTGACCTCTTACAGTGGTTCTGATTTAATGTTACCTCAGAGAGAGGACAGTATTTAATAAGTTTTAAAGTGTAAACAGTAAAGAAGAGCTGGAGACAATTTCATACCTCCAAGGTACTCTGGCAAAAACACTAGGATTAGCATCTAGACTTTGAACCATTTAGCAAAATCAATATTAATGCTTTCACTGAGACTAGTAGTGGAGAGAATTAACCTCAGCTGAACTTTTCCCACCAAGCCTTGAATTTTCCCATCTAATTTAGTTCAGATATTTCCTCACAGTGTCCATTTCTTCACCAAATCAATGAAGGTCCTGCATCATGGACTGCAAAAGAGGGTTGTTTATGTGTGACAGCCCATCCTGCTTACTCCAGCTACTAAATCTAAACTAGTAGGCATGTTTTCCACCTATTGACTTTTGACATGTCTTTAGTTGTTGTCACCACTGAGGAGTAACAACCCACAAGGCAAGCCATAGGAAAAGCTGTTCTCCCCTTTGGAAACAAAAGGTGAGACATCTAGAAAACTATATTGCAATACAGTCAAGAAATACTGTGGGCAAGGTAGAATGTCATTTGCTACTGCAAATTTGAGTCTCTATGGAGGGAGCAGTCCAATATGCTAAACAGGTGAGTCACAGCTACGTCAACAGTTTGACTAAAAATTGAGATTAGCTTCCTGTATTACGTAAAATAGAAATTATCAAAAGGCACATTCACTGCGTCAAGTCAGGAGCAAGAACAAACCATGGTTGCCCATAAGTGCTCCAGTGTAAAGCTTTGTGTAAGCATATGAAGCATTGTTAGGCTTTCTTGACATTGCCACACCATCTTATCTAGAGCTGTCATCAAGGCCTCAAAATAGCTCTGGACCCTACAATACTTTCAGTTTGCCAAAGAAAATAGAGGCAGGAGATCAGGTTCTCACAGCAATTTAACATCCATCAGCAAAAATATCCAGAATAATCTAAGAAAAATTAACACATGTTAGAAAAATGCAGAAAGGACTACAGCATTGTGTGTTGGTGTCACTGCATCAACTTTAAGGAGTTTCATGGCAACCTAAAACTAGGGAGGAACAGTGGAACATCATGGACAAGATACCCAAATACCCTGTATAGACCCACCATGCACCAAATCCAAAACCTCTGATCTGTCCCAGATGCTGCTTTTAGACTCAGGAGAGGTTCCAGTTGCCAAAAGCCAGCATCTTGAAAGCTACCACAAATTAATTCAATACACCAGTTTCCTCTTCACCTGAAGATGGATGGCTCCTGTCAAATGATCCAGCAGTGGTCAGGCAGGCGGGAACCCAGCAAGTTTCCTCAGCAGAGTGAGCATGCCATTCCAATTATAGCTTACTGCCACGCTCCTGCAGTGGATTTCAACCCATCCTGGGAAAATGGGAACATTTAGCCCATTTATATGCTGCTGATTACCGTTCTGTACAATCAGCAGTAAAGCCTGCTATCCCAGAGCCTGGCATGTGTCTAACAGCAGGGCAGTTTCTAGTAATGTTTGGTTCTATTTCTGACACAAGTCTGCAAGTCTGTTGTGAATCCCCAGTCATACTGGCAAACACTGATGTCCAGAGATCTGTCTCAAGTAAAGCAGTATAAAGAATGATAAAAAAACCCAAAGAGAGAAGAGACATCTGATTAGGAATACAGGCAGTTACTGTGTGCATCTTACTCATGCAGTGCATGGTGTTTTCTTACCAACAGAACAGCAGAACAAAGACTTTCTCTCTCTAATACATTCCCTGCTGGGCCCAAATTAATGCAGCATTTTCTTGTTACACTGCTGTAGTTGAAGCCTGCTCTGCCTCCCTGTCTCTCTCAAGCTAACTAGGACAAATCAGGATTATCAAATACAAATACAGATCTGTATGTGCCATCTCTCAAAGCCAGCATCTTTCAGTTTTGTCTTCTCAAACAGACTTAGACAAAGCTTTGTCATCTCACACAAAGCACAGAAACCCCCCTTTCCAAACACCACTGCTTGCAAAAGGAAGGAAAGTCTCCATGAACCTTCAGACACTGGGCCTTCCCTCAAGCCCTGGCAAATGGCTCTAACAAGTCTGTTACCAAGAAATGTGGTTCAGGCAGGGAGACACAGGTCAAGTCTTTGCCAAGGCTGCTTTATGCATGCTGATGGTACCCCTATCCCCAAACACAGCCCTCCAGCTGCAGAGAGACACCCACACCTGAAGGCTTTATTGGGGCTTCCCCCAGCTCAACACACCACAGTTCCTCACCCAGGCCACCAGCAGCTCCATGGCCACAGGTGGCAGCTGGGTGACCTCAGCTCAATACCAAGACAGTCTCTTCCTCTCCACCTGCCACTCTTCAAGCCCTTTGCTCACAGGCTGAGTGTTCCATCCCACATCTGTTCCTCACACCCCAAATGCTGCTACTACTGCAGTCAGTGCCCCAGAAACACCTCTGGAGAAGCTACTGGCCTTATGAGTTACTATTTATGAATATTTGCAAGTTTGGACATCAGTTATACTCAGCAATGAGTTTTATTTTATTTCAAATAGTAAGAGACAAAGCCTTTATTTAAACTAATTTTGTAAGACACTGGAATTGTCCTGCTTCAAAACTAGGGCCATAAAGAGGGCAGTAATGCCTGTGCCTTAATCTAACCAAACTGTATATAATTGCTGTTTGCTTTACCAGTACTTGGTATTCTTGAGAGAGGTGAAAATGATTTAAATATTGCATAAATACTTTTTTAACCGTATTTGAAGTTTATCTTGCTAGTGTTCTGGATTTTTTTTAGCTTATAGATTATACAGAGACCAAATCTTCAGGCTTCCCTCTACAGCCATGTAAGTTTCGTCATAAAGGAAGTGGTTACTCACTCCACCAGCCATCTCCAAGAGCTTCAGGTTTAAGCAGACCTCAGAGACCACAAGTTGATAGCTCTATTTACAGAGGGGAATTCCCAGTGTGTACCCCCAGGACATTAAGGATACATGAACTATAATCTTCCCTATTTCCTCACCTCCATGTCACCCTAAGCAAGCCAGAAAGGCACAGGAGATAAAACACACCATGGACTTCTGCAAAGGAGACCAGAGTGCCTGGCCAAACTAGGCAAAACCCAGAGCTGGTCACGTCTGAGGTATGTGTCCTGGGATGAAACATCCTCATGATAAATTAGCCACAGCCAACATGAGTCCAAATTTGTTCTGCTCCCCTCTGAACAGAGGGTCACTGCTTCTCCCGGCCATGTCTGGGCATGGCAGTGGCACACAAGGAAGGCTGGCCCAAAGGGAAGCTCATTAAACTGAAGGTGCTCAGGGAAATCTAGATGCACAACTGGAGAGCTGCTAATTCAGCTGATGCTTCCTCCTCAGCACCTTGTAAGTAGATTCCAGTGTCCAATATAACCTTGAGCATTCAGGTTAATTAATTTAAATAGACATTAAAGGAGAACATTTGAGTGACTACATAAAGTCTAAGATCCCTAAGAGTTCCTCATTCTTTCCCTCTCCTTTCATCTCCTTGAATGTTATAAGGACTAATGATTTAATTTTATTAAGAGCTTTGAAGGTGAGGAGTGTTGGGTAATTACCCAATGTTTCTTCCTCGTGCTAATTTCTAGCTCCTCCAGCACCAGTCTGTCCTTGTATGACCCTAGCCAAGTGCAGCTAGGTCATTCCATTCAATTATGCAGCCTACCTGCTCTTAAAAAGTGTTATTTTGAAACACCCAAAGCTTATCAGTTTGGAGAGTCTTCTCACCACTGCAAGACTTGCAGATGTGGACTTTTACAAGCAAAACTTGCCTCTCCTATTCACTTGTACCACTGATTTTCACACTCATATGGAAACAATGTGATTTTAGAGCAGATTCAGATGAGAGTAAGGCCAGTAGAGGATAGTTAACAAGATGGAGGGAGAAAAAAAGAAGAATAAAAGACAGAGGCTGTCATACACCAGGCCAGAAAAATTCCTACAACAGGTGCCTCCCACCTGGCCATGCAGCTTCTGTAATGCCCAGTTAGTCATCCAGTAGCTCATCCTCTGATGGACACAGTGGGTTAACACATTATCATTCCCAGCTGTTTGCTCCATCTTCCTGCTGGACACCATCTCCCAGAGCACAGAAGGCTGAACAGACACATGAGGCACAAGGGCAGCCCCAGC
>NW_010297578.1:3266-38303 GCF_000700745.2 Antrostomus carolinensis | reverse complement strand
CAGCAGGAGCATGAGCTGGTGGCCCCACAACTGCAGTAACTGAGGCATGAGAGTGTGTTTCCATCTGTTGTACCTGTTACTGAGGTAATGATCTCCATCAAAGGTACAAGGCTTGCAGCCAGGAGGGTCATACAGATAACACCAATGTAAATATGTCTGAGCTAGTTTACCTATGAACCTTCTGCCAAGAACAAGAACAGGAAAAGAAACTGTAGAGGGAAAGGTGAGGAACTCATCTGAGCTTCTAGGCTGTAGTACGCACATCTGCTCAGTCTTCTAGAAAAACTCAAATTCATCACTGTGAGCACCTCACAATTGTAAGTCAGGATGAAATCTTGCATGATTGTGCCACTACAGGTTGTATACAAGGAAAACCACATACCAAGCCAGAACAGCAGTAAGTCCCCCCTAGGGTACTTGGGTAAGAGTGAAATGGGAGGTGGGATGCAGGGGGTCAGCTGACACTATGCCATATAAGATGTGACCAGCAACAAGATGCCAGGTACATCGCAAATTTATTTTTCACAAAGCAGGACTGTACTACAGGAGCCAGTCATCAGCAAGAGCTGTACATTCGGTGCCAGATGCAGTTGAGAGCTCAGCATTAGCCACAGCATCAGGGTCTAAGATCTTACAGTGCATTAATTGTTTACAAGAGCCCAAGACGTCTCTTTCTCAGAACAGTTGCCTAGAAGAATTAGAACTGTCTAGAGAGAAACTTCAGTCAAAATCCTGCTCCCAGGCACCTTCATGCTTGCTGTGAATATGGTGCAGCCCAAGCCCTTCAAGGAACAAAAAAAATGCTCTTTTTCCCCCCAAATAAGCAGGCTTTTCACTGATAAATCTCAATGTGTTTGCAAAATTGCCAGCAATGTTTTAAGCATTGATAATATATCAAAGCTGAACTAGAAGAGCAAAATTCTAACCAGTTGAAGAGTTTCTAGCTTTAATTATGGAAGAGGGAGCAGATTGAAGGGAGTGGGTGGAGGGAAGTCTGAGAACATACAGTACTGTGCACTATGAAATGTTGCGGGGAAGTAGAAGTCTGAAGGGCAGCCCCACGTATTTGAGAGGTTTAATGGTAAATGTTATTGCTCTGCACATGTGAAAGACATAACATGTATTTTTTTCAGTCTAACCATCTCACTTCAGATTGAAGCAAACAAGGAGGAATAAGTATTAAACCTCCATAAGAGACACACAGTGACTCACAGTTGTGCATCCGAGAAGCACAAAAATGGCAATTGCCTGGAGTTGCCTTTGCTGCACGAGGGACTCCTCAGCATTTAAAGAAAGAGGGGTATGGCATAATGTCTTGGTTCATAGTGCACAGCTAAATTTACAGACATGTTTATTTATCAAATAGTTAAAAAGTACTATTTTCTTTAATTTTCTTGAAGCAGCAACATTTCTGCCTACGTGTTTTGGAATCCAGACTCCCTGGCACCATAGCTTTAGCAACATAGCCATCCTTTCAACTGATTTTTTTTCAGGAGGCCCCCACATACACCACAATATCCAAGATGCTGGATTAAAAAGTCATAGTGTGAATTTCCACAGGGAGATGGTCAGAAAATTAATTGAGGTTTCTTTTGCCAGTGGAAAAGTTAACATTTCTCAACAACAGAGTAACAACACAAAACCAAATGCCTCAATTCTCAAATTTTACTGGAATTTCTCATGTGAGTGCTTCCATGTTCTCTTCTTCTCTGTATACCCTAGAGCCCTTTGCTACATCACTGGCAGTGCAGTAGCAGATACCCATGGCTACAATGCACCATGAAATATCATCTGGCCAAAGAACTTGACCCATACAAAAAAAAAAAAAGAACAAACAGACATGAGACATCCCAACTAAAACAGCCCTGAGGTCAGGTTCATTGCAAGAAGCCCATGCTTTCCAGAGAAGCCTGGTTTCATGAACACCCCCTTTCCATCCAAACAGTTATTGATAAGATATTTTGAACTAAAAATTAAATTTCTAGCATAATATCATGATTTAACTTGTTAACTAAAGAACAGCCTAGTCTCTTTGAAAAGAGAAAAGTATCAATATATGTTGCAGTGCCATTTTTTACCATAGCTTCCTCTGGAAATTACAGCACCAGCAATTTCAGTCATTTGACAACCAGCACTGTTTGTAGGCATCAGTGCTCAAGTTGCTCTGAATCTGAGCAGCTGCATCCTGAACCTTATCATCACACCACACACAAAGCAGAAACAAGAGGGGCTCTTGCAGAAGTCCAGAGGAAAGCGGAAACCAAGCCCTGAGAGGTGGTAGAGACCAGAGGGGAAGCAGGCATAACGGTCCTGGAGAAAAGAGAAGTCTGACATGCTTTCTGGCTGGAGCAGGAAACTGCTCTCCTACCCGATTGCAACAGCAATAAAACTGCAATAACAAATTAAGAACTGACAGGAATATGGAAAGGGAGGAAAGACAGCCCTCTGGCTCTTGTCACACTTGAGTAGGTGGAAAAACAACTTCAGACACCAACTTTTTGTCCCAATCTGGTCATGCAATTGCAGAGACTGTTTTAGTGGTATGGAGGACAAAGTTCAGCATGTGGACTCGGAGTTGAAGGAAATACTGGTGACTTATCTCCCTCCTTTAAAGGGTTATTGTCATTTATCAGAACTTAGGACTTGGGACCTCCTTTTGGACCACACTGACAATCCATGTGCTGCAGAGCCTGGCTTTGTCAGAGCCCCCAGCTCCTCCTAACACTTTCATTCATTTCATGCTCCCCTCTAATCAATAAGGTTTTGTCACCCATGCTTGCTCCCTGCCAGCTGCTACACTTGTGTGGCATTGCTGCAAAAATAGGGTCAGACTGGAGATGCTAGCTCAGCATCACAGAGGACACTCATGTCTCAAGTTTCACCATGGTATGAAAGGAAACTTCTCCTAACCTGTTATTTTCAATTCAGTGAGAAGATTACCTCAAGCAACAATAACTTAGAAACAGAATTCAATTCTCAAGTCTATATTTTGACACCACCAGCTCTAGATAAACTGGAGAACCTACAGCTGCTTCTGCATGTGCTGCAGTTGCTTCTCAGGCTTCCACAGAGAAGGAAGGTAGATGCACAGGCTAGCTGGAAAGCCACCATAAGGGACAAACCTACACCTAAAGCAAGCCTTGAGACTCAAGATAATATGCTGCCAAACTGGCCAAATCTTTCACCTCCAGCCACAGCTCTAGAAAACACTTGCATGTTCTGTTGGTTGTGGCAGCTGAGCTGTCAGTTGTTGCTGACAGCTGTCACCAGGGAATGACACATTGGCAAGCCTTCAGGCACAGCAGAGTCTTAAGGAGGCTAGCAAGGAAGAAAGTGGAAATGGGGGGAAAATGGTTGCATTTGTACAAGAGTTTTGGAGCTTCATGACAAAAACCAGACATTGTAGGAGCTGGTAAGAGCCACATTCATGTCAGTCATCAGCTGTAGGTCTTTACCCTCAGCTCTGCTAAAGTCTCACAGAGAGAGAAACACAGAATATTTCCTGGGTTATAAATAGCACATTATGGTGGACCCAGCAGGAAACACTGCAGGATCTCAGTCACACAATTTTATTTTCATTTTTGGATTTTCATCCCACTTTAGGATTCAGTTTCCCAATCAGCCTCAGCAAGCCATCTTGTGATACAAACAAATTAAAAAACATCATCATAACCAATTGCTCGTCAGTGCTGAGGAAGGAATGGTAATGCCCAGAGCCAGGGAAGAGCAGCTGTACTAAGACTTCACTGTTGAATGAGTATTTACTACCCACCACTGTATGGAACTTGCTTTCCCTGAACTTGGTCCATTTTCCCAAACAGCAGGGTTTAGCCACATAGAGACTATCATCTGAACATGCTTCAGACTGAAGTGGCAGGAAGGACAGAAGTAGCTATTAAACACAGGGTATGGGAACTTTGAGCACATCTTGGAAAATTTCTAAGTAATGTGTAATCTCTTTTTTATAAGACTTTAAATTTTATCATTTTCTTCTATATAGTATCTTCTTAAAAATAAGACTTGTTACCCACCACTTTGTCTCCAAACAGATCCGCAGCAAGATTTTGCTTTCAGTGTTGACCGTTGTTCTGATATCACAACCCAAACCTTTAACATCAGAGCTGCAATGGTCCTAAGTAAGTGAATTGCTATTTTCTGATACCAAACAGGTAATTCGTGTGTAAGTGCTCATGTGTGAGCATTAATAAGTAAGCAAGGGTGACAGCCTCCTATAAAATACAAATGGGCTTAATTTCTGAGAAATTTCAAAACCTGGGTGGGCTACAGAAACGTCTGTTATCAGCTCTGCCTCAGACTACATATGTCACCCTAAGCAGGTCATATCAGCCCTCAGCCCCTATTCCTCTCCTACCCCTCATTCGTACACATGGATAGCCCAAGGTGGGGGGCTGCTCTGGAGCTTTTTTTTCCACAGCTAAATCTTCTGGGAAGAGTCTTGTTGAATGAGACACCTACAGCCCCCCCTACTCTTGTGTCAGCACCAGCAGTGCTTACCAAATCCCCAAGTTTGACCCTTACAGGTAGGAGGCTGAACTAAGGGACTCCATTAAGATGGGGGCACCTCCCTGCCCCTCTTGGCCATGCAAAGAAGCATGGTAGGGAGTGCTGGAGATCCAGAGCACTGCAGGAGTACTAGCCCAAGGCAACACAGTCATGCCATCAGTCACCACTGTGCTGGCTGAAATTATACCCTCCAGCACTTGACTGATGAGCAATAAAAGGTCAAAAGCAGAACTGCATAGAGCTAATGGGCTGGATGCACAACTTAGTATTAGCCATTGCTTGACTTGTGATCTTTGCACAGGAAAGCTACCTTCTTGCAACCCTGTTGGCCCCAAGATCACCTAGAAGCTCTACTACCAGAGCATAAATATGAGAGCACTACTGCATGCTCCTGGTGCTGAAAATAAGTTTGCGTGCCAAGTGTCTTTTAGCACTTGGGAACACTTCCTTGCATGCAAAGGGTCTCCCTCCTGTGAGACATGTTCCCCTTTTGCCTTGGGAGCACCAGTTTTCAGATGGCTCCAAAGTTAAACAAAAGTCACCTTACAGGCAAATATTCTTCCAACAACCCAGAGTACAGGACCTCCCTCTACATCCAGTAGCCTCCCTGGCTGTATCTATGTTAGTAAGCCAGGCACAATCAGGCAAGCTCACAGTGCTGCCAAGCTGGTCCCTGGCACAGGTCTGGCTCAGGCCTGCTACTGTTTTCCCAGGCAGCAACTAAAGGTCACAGGTTGCCCATTGGATACGGTCCCTCTGCCAGGAACAGTAGGGAAGAAAGACTTTAGACGCATGGACACAAGCTTTACTATGCCAGTTGGCCTCAGGGTCAGAGAGTGGCCACAGTCATAGTTTATTTAACAGTAAAGATATATGCTATTACGTCCCCTGTTACACACCTTAAGGGACTTAGAGACCTGTTCCTGCAGCATGGATTTCTGTGTACCATCTTCTCAGTGAAGAGAATACATTCAGTGGTTTAAATGTCAGAGGAAAAACTGAATTTTTTAAAAAACAGTAAACCTGTTTACCCTTGCACTTTCTGAGCTCTCCTTCTGCTTTGTGTGTAGGACACAGCATCAAGGAACTGTACATCAAGGCTGACCTGATCATAAATGGGAAGACTGTCTTAAGCTACTCAGACACGCTTTGCGAGCCGGGTCATTCTAAGCTTGTTTTCTGTGGAAAGAAGAAAGGAGGTAAGTTAGGTAGCACTCTAAATGTTTGATGGCTACTGAATATTCCAAGCAGGATGCACCCACTGTGCTGTTGAATGCACTAATACATTGCAATGTTCTGTTTACTTCAATGACATGTTAATGGATGACAGAAACACAGAAGGGCAGAGATGTTTTAATCTCAGAGCCTACTTTTTCCCTTAAGCTGTTTGCTTGCTTGCTTTGAATCACAGAATATCACACATACATGGGATTTCGAGTCCATAAAAAAAACTGTGCTAATGTGTCCTCATCCAACAGCAGAGGTTCACCAGCCCTATTTATAGCCACAAGGTCATCACGTGAGCAAGTAGTATTACAGAACTGGCCTTTATTTTTGTCAAAGAAATGGCTGAGTGAGCAAACAAACAAGCCACTCTGAACATGTTCTTCACTAGTAAGCAAGTAACATTTCCTGTCCTTAAAAGGAGTTCTTAGCTCACTTTAAGAGAAATTATGCTTGAATAAGGATATTTGAACCAAGATACTGTTGAATACCATCAATAGTTTGCTTTTGCTTAACATGTGCCTATGCAGCAGTCAGAAGATTTTAGTCCATGCCAGTCAAACTGCCAGCTGGTGTGTACTTGCACCTGTTGGTTTACAGTGGTATTAGCTGCCCCCAGAAAGCAGACACCTTCGGTTGCAGGTGAGCCTGGGCACTTCAAAATCCCTTCTGCCACAACCTAGATAGTGCACAGCCAGCCATGGAGTGTCAAGAAGAACTGTGGCCATGCCTCTGGACTGTAGTCACCACATATCTTAAATGGTTATTTTGAATCCCTCTTACACCATTATCATCTCTTTAGGCTGATTTTAAAACAAGTAGGGCTGCAAGGGAGTTTCAGAGTTGTTAGAGCACCAGTTAGTTCAGAAGGTCTGCTTTCCTTCCATTCACTTGCATCTCCATCCTGATAACAGCAATAAGTCATGTTCAAGGGGCTATGAGTTTAAAGACCATGCACAGCACTACTGCCAAGACAGCTCCTGAAAAATTACTGAGACATTTCATACAGCATAGAAATACCACAAAGAATAATAGAGAAATGCTGCATGAGCAACCAATTATGTAAATCCTGTAAGCCAGATAGACAAAAAAATTAAATTCAGAGGTTTCTTCAATTGTGTATTGAATTACAAGGAGGGGAGAAAAGCCACCCACAGACCTACTGAAAAACTGTCTTATTCTGATGAAGTACTAAATAATATCCTTTAGAGAATACATTAAGGAGAAGTAGAGTCAGTCCTGAGCTGAGCACAAAATGCTTTTCACACATTAAGTCACAAAAACAAAACCTCCTGGGGTTTCCAAATCCCTTAAACAGGTGATCACTTCTACTAATTGAAGTACATTATGATATAAAGCCATAGTTGGTTGTTTAAATAATACTATATATCTTCATTTAGAAGCATCCCTAAGTTAACACGGGGACCTCTGCCACACACTTTTTAATACACATCCTCTTGTTCAGTAGGTGTTTTCATTTAGTAATTAAAGTCACAGCAGGAAAGAAGTGAACTTTCTCAGCCTAAGGTTCAAACTGAAAATGTGGTATTTCTTAATTAGTTGACATTTGATTCTAACCCACAGTTTAGGACACACAAGTTTGCTGAAGACCAGTTTGGGGTAATTCAGCACAGCCATAATTTACCACATTAGCACAGCTATAAATCCGACCTAATGCCTACACAGAAAGGACAACATCGTGAATGGTCAAGTACACAGCCTAGCAAAAGTGCAGAGGAGCAGATAGCCCTTTCAGCAGAAGCTTTTAATGCAGAGCCCTTTTTTCCCTGTTATACATGCAAAATTTCCAGCCTCTGGCCAGACCTGACCTCAGTTCAAATATAGTTACACACAGAATTTGTTTGCCTTCCTTAAAAGAGGTCAAAATTTACCCATTCCTTCCTCTCCCAAAATAAGACAGAATGTAGTTCTGCTACAGGCTTTGTTGGTCCACTCATTTGTGCAGACAAGCAGAACAGAAGTTACAAGGAAAAGAGACTTACAGGAGCTGGATGTGGCAAAGTCTTGGCTGTTTGGTTGGGGTTTTTTTGGTTTGTTTTTTCTTTGCTCTCTCTATAGTTTTGCCTTGACTAGAAATACTTTAGGAGACTTAATATAGCTGGAGGTTTTCATGTTCATCATAATCATATAGCATCTACTATTTATGTTAAGCAAAGGTCACATTTAGCACTGCTCATTGGGACTCCAAAATAGGAGTCCAAGATCTTTTTCTTTAAACTCTATGACTGTTGTCATATAGCTAGCTCAAAGGTTGCAAGGAAATGGGTTTTGGGAAATGGAAAGGTCCATTTAAGAACGATAACAACAACAAAAACTGTTAAATTCTTTGTGGCATAACATTAACTCAGCTCTTCCTCTTTTTTAGTAGAAAGTGCTGGTTATTCCTCATTTCCTCTAAAGAAAATAGTTACATAAGAGTTAACAAACTTCCCAATGCAATCCCTAAAAACCAGAGAAAAAGACCTACCAGGGTAATATTTAGCAATGTGTCAATCGCAACTTGCAGGCTTAAACAAAGATAGTTGCATCCCCTCCAATTCCACAAGTTTTCTTTCAGTCTCAACTGATAAAGGCACCATCAGAGAACTTGCACAATTCCTTGTGCACACTCCCAAACCATAAAGAACAACCCACCTTGCTTCAGACCTCCATTCTTGATTCTGTGATTCTTTACATGATTGCCTCTTTCAATAGGTGTTACAGCGAGCAAATGTCTAAAAGAGTATTTGTGAATAAAAGTAGAGAACATGGCATGAGTTGCAGAACTAGGTATCACATTGGGAGTTTAGATACATGTTTCTGTGAAATCAGCCACACCACAAAGCTGGTTCTTTGGGCTGATATGCAATGGTGTCTTGCTTAGGCCTTTCACCTCATTTTTTCCTCCCCAGTAAAGACAGTGGATGTTCCTCACCCAGCTATGTATTTATATATAGGTTGATGTTTTTTTCCTCACTCAACCATCCATCTATAGCTGGCAGTTATTCAGATCATTCCTGCATCCCTAAAGCTCACAGAAATTGTCAGTTGCATCCCCTTGCACAAGATTGTGTCCTAGAACTCCAACATGGAGCATTTAAGTTCTAAAAAGATTTCAAACAGAAAAAGGAAGAGGTGGGTGCAGATGTACAGGGCCTTTATATAGTACAGGAGTGTGAGAATGTTTAAAGACTTTCAGTGGAAGGAAGATTTGAGAAAGAGGAGTGAGAATTTCATTATAGGTGTTTTGTCAGAGATGAGAAGCATCTTCACAACAAATGATCACTAGTAACTTGAAGTAATCCTCAAGAAGTTTTGCTTACATATCTGAAAGCTCTGCTTCAGAATGGAAGCTGCCAGAGGCTTGCTCACTGGCAGGGAAAAGAACTGAGTTACTTTTGGTAGAAACAATAGTGAAAAGTTGCTACAACAAATACGATAATAGCACCTTGAATCAGTGGTACATTAGAAATGTTTTCCAGGATGCTCTACAGAAGTCACCTTCAGTTAAGTCTTTAAGAAAAAGGGCTGAACACAGAAGGTAGACTGAAAGCACGTCACTGATGACAGCATGCTTGACTGATACTATAACTTATCAGGAGACCAATAAAGACATAGGGGAAGTTTTAATTGGAAAAATCACTGATAGTTTATGCTGTTCCCAGTGTTCATACATTTTTGCAACTACATCTGGGCTTGTTCTGAAAAGACTGCAGAATTCCTTCAATGAGCTACACTTAGTGTTTGTGACAGTTACACTTAGTGCAGCAGATGTGCTCATCCTCTTTCAATGGCAGAATGCAAAAGTGCATGAATATATGGAGAAAAAAAATGTATGAGTATATGAGGGATGCTGTAATAAACTAGTCCTTAAAGCCTTGGAGGATGTTTACACTTCTGGAATTATAGGAGAAATCCTCATGCAAGAAAAGCACTGAATGGGCTTTGAAAAGCCTGATCCAGCCAGCATAGGCACTGAGGAGGATGCCATGGTCTGAAGTGACTATGAATGATAAAATTCAGCATATCTATGGATCCATATTATTTCCTGGCAGATCTCAACTAGCTGAAAATCAAAACTGCCTTTGGTTTCCTACCAGGAGACAATTTCAAAACAGAGAAGTCCTTTTTCCCCTCCATTGCTGAAGCAAGAAAGGTCACAAGAGTTTTCTAGAGGCCACAACCAACAGAGTGGTTGAGGTTGGAAGTGACCTCTGAAGAGCATTTAGTCCAACTCCCACCTACTCAAGCAGTGCCACCTACAGCAGGTTGCTCATCACCACATTTAGGCTGGGTTTTTGAATATATCCAAGGATGGAGATGCTGCAGCCTCTCTGGGAAACCTCTGCCAGTGCTCAGTCACCATAACAATAATTTTTTAAAAGTTTTTCCTGATGTTCAGGAGAAGTCTCTTGTGTTTCAGTTGTGCCTTTACCTCTTGTCCTGTCACTTTGCACCACTGGAAAGAGCTTGGCTCTGTCCTCTTTACATCCTCCCTTCAAGTATTGCTACATACTGATGTGCTCTCCCTTAATCTTTGTTCTCTCAGCCTCTCCTCATTGGAGACATGTTCCAATCCCTTGACCATCCCAGTGGCCCCTTCACTGGATTCTCTCCAGCAGCTCCATACAATTTATAGCTGTGAACCACTGCAAGACCCCTGCTTAGAGAACTAGGCTAATGCTGAAGCACAAAGCAGTAAACATGGACTTCAGACTGGATACACAGCACCTAGGTCCACAGTTTGAGGCTCCCTAAAAGATAGTACAGGCCATGAAAGTGACCCCACTGATTACCTATCACAAATAAGAGCAATCATGGAAAACTTTTCAGAGGGCTGAGGCAGAGCCCTGAGATTGCCTTCCTCTAGCTCTGATGTAATCATTACTTTGTCACAGGCAAAGGGGCTGGGGCAAAAAATAGTTTCTACCTACACTGAAGGAGAGATTAGCATTGCCATCATTTCAGAAGCAAATTTATGGCCTGATGACTCCTACTTCATTTTAAAATATAGGCTTTGTAGAGCCAGAATGCTGCATCTGTATGTTTAGATTCTGGGTAACTTTGACAGCCTAGGTGAGACCCTAAGAAGCCACATGATCCAAGAGGAGTTTCCATGTCCCTGTGGAGGAGGGCTATGGGGAAGGGTGATTGTTCACAGCCCAGTTTCCTCTCCACTCTCCTCTGCTGACAAGCTTTGCTATTCTCAGAGTCAGCTGAAGGAGAGACAGTTAAACAAGGCTCCCTACTGAACAAAAGGACACACAAGCCATGAGCCACACAGTTATATGGTTCACACCACTCTGAGGGGGCAGCTGACAATATGGCTTAACACACATCAACACACATCCAGCTCAAGTCTGAAGGGAGTAACTCATCACACAAGTCTTGCAGTCTGCAGTGCCTTTAACTCCCATTTAAACTCTAGTAAAGTTGTGAACTGAGAAGTGGGCTGTACTGTATTTTTAAAATTCTTGACTCACTGCTTTCTGCAACAGAGATGTGTCAGACTCCAGGGCTCTTGCTTCGTGCACAGAAGCAAGCAGGGATGGTGGCTGCTCTTTATGAAGGAAGAGACTTCTTGGTGTCCAGGTGAAGCAGCCAGGGATGCAGAAGGGAATGAGTACAGTCTGGGTGCTGCAGCATAGGTGATCTGTTTGAGAGTGACAAACCAAAACACACTTATTCTATTCTGTTTTTCTATTAGGTTTTTCAGGGCAACACTAAGAAGTTCTGCATCTTCTCCACCTCCCAGGATCATCAGGGCATTACATGTAACAAATTCCTCATTGATGTAAAGGTGTAGAACATCAGTGATATTCTTAGGTTTCTCCTAACTCTTTTCCTGGTTTGTCTTACAGTCACGATTCTTTCATATAAGTTTGTTACAAGGCACTGTAACATTTCATAGCATGTGTGGGGAAGACTCTTTCCAAATCAGATACCTACTGCATGGAGGGATGGACCATACTACATGAGCACATTACAAATCTTCAGTAAGAAGCAGTTTAAACCAGCACAGTGAGACTGGACTAAAACAACTCTCGGTGACAAGCATCAAGATGCCAGCATATACTCATATAAATATGATAAAACACTAACTCCTCTGTCACTGTCAAAGTACAGAATATTTCATGACACCTACAAAAGAATCCTTAAACAGTTCTTAGACTTTTCCACGACTTGTGGAGGGCAAGTTGTGCAAGAAATTCTGAAATACTGAAACATCTACACATTTTATTTTCAGTCAAGTCTGCACAGTTTGGCCCAGTAAGCTACAAAAAAGTAGGAGGAACTGCAGAACAGCTTGCTAATTCTGTCCATTAGTGCCAAAGCTGCCCTTTCTTCAACAGCAAAAAGCAAGCATGCCTTGTGATTAGAGATGAGGATTGGAAGGTGGAACTCCTGGGCTGTATTCCAGTCACCAACACAACTTTTGATGGCTTTAACACATCATGTAACTCAGTGGTGAACACTCCCTCAGCAGCGAGATAGACATATTACTTTAAGGTCATGTTCAGCAAGCAGTCAGAAGTCCACACCTACAGAAACACTCATCTCAGATTGGTTTTTCCTTAAAGTTACCAAAACAGTATAGTTCAACTATTGCAGCTGCAAATGGTTCAGAGATCACAATAAAGATCTAAATGTCTAGCAACCCTCCTCGCCTTTCATTTCCCCATGTGCAGGATGGATGCTAGCATAGGAACACAGACCCAGTTGTGCAAAACCATTCCCCCCTCCTCCACTCAGACAGGGGCTGAAGGTCCTCCTTGAGCCTGGGCTCTGCCCTGCCTTCCCTAAGTAGCTGTACACATCCTGACATTTCTCAGGAGGGTTGTTGCAAGACTGTATAGAGCACTTTGCAGTTCCAAACACTTGTCACTGGAGTTCTTTAAAGTGCTATCACAAAAAAGCATTGCCAATCAGCTGCTTGTTTCCTTCGTGTGCTGCCTGTCTAACCACCCATCATCTTGCTTTTCAGAACACCTCTACTACGAGGGACCAGTCACACTGGGATTCAAGGAAATCCTACAGGTAAGTTGGTCACCACTGTGCTCCCAAACAGAAGGGCTTTCAGGATGAGTTATGGTCAGGGGACTACCAATCACATCAGCATATTCCAAGCTCCCCCAGCTGGCACACCTGATCTGAGAGTGTTTACATGACTAATCCTTTTCAATATGAAATTAAATGGCTTTGCCTAAGGCATTAGAGAACCACCATTATCCAGACATGAACAGGTCCAGAACATTATCCAGACAGGACCAGGAGAAATAGCAGGAAGATGTGCCAGGAAGGTTTAGGTTGGATATTCTTCACCCAGAAGGTAGTGGAGCACTGCAACAGGCTCCCCAGGGAGGTGGTCATCGCACCAAGCCTGACAAGATTCCAGAGGCATTTGGACAACACCCTCAGACACATGGTCTGAATCTTGGGATTGTCCTATGCTGGGGCAAGAGTTGGACTCAGTGATCCTTGTGGGTACCTTCCATCTCACATCATTCTATGATTCTAGGTTTCTTTAGGATGGCAGATCCCCTCTTCCAGCACTAAATCATGCACCCATAGGGTTCTTTGGTAGGCTCCCCTTTTATTACTCTTAAAATGGCAAGAAAATAAGTAGCTCCAAGGGACTCCTAAGAAACCAAAGCTGCAATTCAGCTCACTCCTTAGTGGGCTGAACAATTTGGAGAAGCTCATTCATCCTCACTAGCTATAAAGGCAATCTAGATAGCTATTGCAATTTTATGTGTTCCACTCTACATGCAAGGTGTTAGATACAGAGACACGTCTTCTAGGTTGCAACTGGAAGTACAAGTTGTTGGGCCAAGAGCAGTTTGTCTGGACTTATGGAGCCTTAAAATAAAAAAATAATTTCTTAGAAAGGTGAGAAAAAAGGCAGTAATCTAGGTACTGCTCTGCATTTCCTGGTCATCCATTACAGATGGATCTTTACAAGCAGCCTTCTTACACTCAGCTAAATCTCCTTATAAGTCAACCAAAACACATTGCAAAGGTAGGTCTCAAATACTGAACGCACCAGTCTCTCTTAACTGGGCACAACATAAATCTATATTTGACCATTAAAATAACAAAGGATTTTTAGCCACATACACTAAGAAACTGGATTGAAGGGGAGAAGGCAGGATCTGGATCATCAAGGCATCTGGTTGAGAATGTGGTGAAGAAAGGATCATAGTCATTGCTGCAAAAGCACACAGTTCAGGTAGTCAAACACTCCTTAGATTTACTTACACAGAGAATCACAGCACAAGCTCTCAGTTCTTCAACAGCAGACCTAAAACCTATGTCACAGCCTCAAAGATGAGGTCTGGGGCACTGGATTGGTCCAGGAAAAGGAAAAAACAGGATCAGAACAGGGACACAAGTCCCAGAAAGCTGGGCTTGCTAAGACCTGCAGAGGTGATAAGGATAGCTGGCTTTTGGGAGAATCGAGCCTCCATAACAGCTACCATTTCGTATGTCCCAGTCTTCCCTTGGAATAGCAGCAACCACAACGTCCATTTTTCCAAGGCTTTCACACAGGGAGTAGGGCCCCCTTATGCAGGCTGTTATCCCACCCTCACCAGCCTGCTTACCTAAACAGTATGGCCTGGAGATGCTGTGTTGAGCAATAGCTTTTGTTCTCCCACACTGGAATGCTCAAGTTCCTATCGGTCAGCATCCTGCTCCAGGAGCATCTTTACTAACATACTGAGGACAGCTCTGTAGTAAAGGCTCTAGATAAATTGAATAACAGGTCTTCAGACCAAGAGGAATCCCCGAAGGCATCCACGCAGACCACACACTCAATTTCTGGTAAATTAGCTGAATTTGGAGCCAGAAATTCTAAGACTGTTCACAATTCTCTTTTAATAAGAGTTTTTAGCCATGGGCAAAAAAATTGTTCTGGAGGAAAAAAAACAAGATCTAATCACCAATGAGCAGTAGAAATGAGCTGTTATACATTCCCTTCTACGAATTAAACTATAAGCTTTTGGAGAATTAATATGCTTGTGAGAAAGGGAATAGGAAGCCTTTTTTGTTAATTAATCAATCAGGCAAATAACACCATTCTTCCATGCCAGCAATAAGGAGTTATTCCATGCAGCAATCATCTTCTCATTAGAAAGAACAGCCTCATCTGAGCAGCCCAGAGGACACTCGCGCTGCCTGCACAGCAATTACAACAAGGCTGTATTCTCACGAGCATTGTCATTGGGCCTCTCTCTAAATTTGGAAGTTACACTTAGCTTGAACCTCTGTGAGGACACAGGCCAGTTATTGCTTTAGAAGTCCCATGGTAAAAGGCAAATGCCAAGAAGCCTGACTCATTCTAGCTTTGCGTCCTAGTACTCCACAAGCAGAAGAGTTCTGAGCAGGGCAAGAGCTTTCTATGGTTCAAGTCCAGGAGGTCACTGCTGCCAAGCTCTCCTACCCCAGGTTTTTCTTCCCCTACACAATCCAGAAAATATGGAAAGAAATACTGCAGTGCCAGCAATCTAGAGTGAATGAGATCTGTTCATCTTTTCCTCCAAATATGTTAAATAAGCCTCATCACCTCCCCTGCCCAGTGCTTCTCCTTCTCCAAGTTTCTGGAAAGAGCAGTTTTGACCAATACAAAAAAGCCGTGGCTTCTTTAAGGTTGAGATTTTGCCATAGAATCATAGTTTGGTTGGAAAAGACCATTACAATCATTGAGTCCATCTGTAAACCCAGCATCGCCAAGTTCACCACTAAAGCATGTCCCCAAGTACCACATCTACACGTTTTTGCACCACAATAAGTTCTCCCCAAAGCCTGAATTACTAGTAGTTTTAACTGCACAATTTGAAATTAAACTGCCTCTTGTTTTATTAGATAGGAATTCATCACAGATTGAGTCATCTATACACACACCGCCCCAGGAGCTCTTTTATCAAAATTCCCATCAATAATAGTGTACACTCTGAACAACAAGATCCAGGGAACATAAGTGCCAGACAACTGAGCACCTCTTCCCCTTCCAGTTACTAAATAGCACAGGCCATACTGTGCTTGCTTATAAGAAACATGAGAAGTTTCACAGATTTGAAAGGAATTTTTGTACATCAAAACATTTTGTTCCTCTTGCGCTGTTTTAATTTTGAACTTGTGCTGTCAGCATTGATATCCCCAATGAAAGCATTTTGGTAGAAGATATAGGCAAGTCCTTTACCAGTTCTGAATCACATTTGGACAGGAAAGGTTTTGGAGGAACTTGATGGGAAAAGTGTTATTCTGTTTCTAGGAAGAGAAGTCCCTCATAGAAACAGAAGGAGTGACATACTACTGCTGGGCTGATCTCTTGCTTTGTGTTTGTCTCGTACAGGGAGATTACACGGTTTCAGCGAGGCTGACTAATGAAGATCATGTCACTGTCGCTTGTGCCGATTTCACCGTGAAAAATTATTTAGACTATTATTAGCAGCAAATACATTTCGTGAAAGCTTCAGACTAAGCTATTCAAGCCAAGTGAGCTGCTTGTATGCAGTGATTCTGAAGGAAATAACCCTCACATCCTGGTTCTGATGCTATCCCTCTTCATAATTCATTATTTTGAAGAAGTCACTAGACCCTCTAGTGGTAATTTTATCTCCAAATGTACACTATAGCCCACTTTTTGCTTCTAGTATATACAGCTGCAAGTAAAAAGTATCTGATACCAACATTCTCATCTCAGGATGAAAATAGCATGAGGCAGAACATGCAAGAGCCTAAACATTTTTTTTGCAGTTATGGAGGTATCCATTTCTAACACAGGCTGAAGATGACATTCATATGTATCATATATTATGCAGTCCTAGCACTCAACTTTTTCAATCTTCCCTGGGGCTTGAGGCTCCACTAGTATGGATTTTGTTATAAACACAGAACAAAGACCAAATAGGATGAACATGCCTTTTTTCCAGTGATCCACTCCCTGTCACTGGATTTGTGTCACTCAAGTCTTCTGGACTCTACCTGGAATTTTTTGTTCTTTAATGTCTTTTAAGTAATATTCATATCATTCTGTATCCATGCTAAGTGCTCTTCTTGCTTCTCAATAAATTCATAATGAAAGATTAATTTTTTCTTATTTTTCCTCATGATTCTAGGATCTTTCCAAAGCTTAAAGGGTGGAAAAAGGGAATGAGGGGAAACAAGTTAATGAGCATTTTATATTTTTTTATATATATATATAAATATCATTTTGATACACATTTCATGTTTGCAGAGGACAAACTGTTCCTTTGCTTTGAGCATGAAGCCCCAGAAGTAAACACAAATTACACTCCCAGGTACATCACATCCCCAAACCCTCTTATTCCAGGAGCCTTTGCAGCTGGCATAGCTGATGGGTAGGTATATGACCAAGCATAGGGCAGCACATGGTATTAGGATCTTGGGTTAGAGAGCATATAGACCTGTTTAGGGGTCTGGAAGCATAGGGGAAGGATCAGGAGTAGAGCAGAGTTCTGATTTGGAAAGGTATAGGCAGGAATCAGAACCACAGGAGGAACCTGGAGATGAGCACAGGCTTACAAAGGATGGTAGCGAGCATTGGGCTGCATACCTCATCTTGGAGAGGTTCAGCATGTATGGCTAGGGCAGCTGTGGGTCACAGCTGGCCACACAGGAGCTCTGACACGTGGCCTCCATCCTACACACCCACATGCTGCAGTTCAAACAAATTCCTAAGCAGCAAGAACATCCCTGCTGCACAGATGACCAATGCCACAGAGCAGCCAACAGCT
Source organism: Antrostomus carolinensis (assembly GCF_000700745.2). Classification (NCBI taxonomy): domain Eukaryota; kingdom Metazoa; phylum Chordata; class Aves; order Caprimulgiformes; family Caprimulgidae; genus Antrostomus; species Antrostomus carolinensis. Next base: position 20,796 of record NW_010297578.1, on the reverse strand, counting down.
AGTAGTAAGGGATAGTTCCTTGATTCCCTGCCAGGCAGTGAAATTCTCACCCGCTATCCCACCAAAGGTGAGCAAGTCTTTGAGGTCTGACTCACATTAGGGAGGCTTACCACTGTCAAACATGAATCAGCAAGCACCACAGAATGAGACAGAGCACATTTCACACACTGATGTTTCAGGCCATTTCTAGTAAACTCTGATTTTGGGGGGAAAAAAAAAAAAAAAAAAAAAAAAGGCAGCCAGAGGTGTTTGGCCACCACTCCCCAGATCAGGGTTCAACTCTAAAATGCTGATGCTGTTTTGGAAGCACTTCATCCAAGTCACCACCATTGCTGTGTTCTAGGTCTTCGTAACTAATTAAGAGTACTGCAATACAGATACAAGCTCAGTTTTTTTTCCTCTCCTCACATCAGTTGATCTTCAGATTCACTTCTCTCCCTGTGATTCCCATAAGATATCAGAAAAGCCATGCCTTGAGAAGAGGCTAACAAAACTGCACTCAGCAGCAGCACTCACATTTGAGTCCACTTGCTCACCTTCATTCCACCACAACCGCACAACAAAAGCATGACTAAAACCCAAATTCCTTCCACCAAGCCTCTTGGTCTGTTATCAGATGAAAAACAAACCCAGTTTAAGTACTTCTACTTGAAACTGATCCCATAACAGCCAAGATCCTCTTAGCTAAATTTGCCAGGCTCCTTACACCCCGGGGCACACCTCAAGAGGCCCCAAGCCCCCCATAGCAAACAAACCAGCCTTTGCCTCCACACAGTGCAGGGGCTCCCCTAGAGCATCTGTAGCAGAAACTGCTGCAGGAGGTCTCAGCTGCCCAAAAAGCAGGAATTTAATCTCTAAAGCATCAGACTTCTGGCCCTCAAGTTCTTCCATCACTGACCCTTCACTACCCAGCTCACACACAGACATTGCAGAGCCTCACTACCAGCTGAACAACATTTGGCTTCCTATCACAAAAATTGCTTGCCCCTTTTCTCTTTAGACTAAGCTAAAGAACCAAGACTAAATCTTAACCCCACACTTCAAAGCTTAAACTGGAGTTTACTCCATAGCAGGAGAAAGGTATGTTTGCCATACCACAGAGCCATGGAGCTTCCTTGTCTAAAAATCATTCAGGGCTTAGCAGCTTAGACCTCAGCTGGTCTCTAAACTAAGAGCTCTGTTCCTTCAGCCTAAGAAATGCCCCTGTTTCTTCCATTAATTCTTGTTTCTAATCAGACACCACTGCACATGGCCAAGCAACAAAAACAGGGCTCAGTTTCATTGAGCTCAGCACAGCTAATGAATCTCTTGCTGTCCCACAAGGTCTGTGGTGTATTCACTGTCACACCAGAATTCAGATACATTTGGTAGCTACTACAGGTGTCTTTCTGAAAAAGCCTCAGAAAGCTTGGTAAGGCCACTGTAGCAACATCCAGGCTCTGAACATCCCTCAGCTCTGCAATGGCGAGAGCAATATCCTCCAGGGATCTGCAGCCTGGGCAAAGAGGCAATTGGATTTTGCTGAAACAAGGATCCGCGTATTTCCAGCCAGCTCTCCTTGAAGTCAGGGGATGAGGCACAAGTGAACCTCACAGCCACATTCTGGGTTCTCAGCCCTTGCTGGCAACATTGCCTGAATTGGAAGTGTCTGTATGCTGTTACTTCTCTTATATTGAAAGATGCTACTTTTTCCATAAAAAAACCATTGTTTAAATTTCTTACATTATCTTCTATACTCTCCAGTGAAGCCCTAAAACAATCCTAGAGTGTCTCCATTTTATTGCTTTGATAGTGCTCTGCAGCATGAGAAAGAGAAGTGAGGGGAACAGGGTGTTATTTAAACAAAAATCAAGTTTTTATCCCAGAAGACACTGTGAAAGTACAGCATGAAGCTATTTTTTACCCTTAACTCTCATGTAATGGACTATGATAAAGGATCTACCTAGAATATAGACCCCATTCTCTTTCATGAATTATTCTGAACTGACCTTCCCAGGACTAACAAGTGCCTCAGTGAGACAATGGGACAGGAGTTTGTTCCCCAGGAGCTCCCTCAGGGCTCAGGCAAACAATGATCAGTGTACTACATACACACTCAATAATCAGTTAAAGCTGAGATAAAGCAGTAACTAAAATGTTTCTACCAAGTCATGCACAGTCCAGTCAGAGACTTCTGTATTTCGGCAGGAAAAGTCAATCACAGAATTGCCTAGATTGGAAAAGACCTTTAAGATCATCAAGTCTGATCATTAACCCAACACTGACAAGTCCTCCACTAAACCATGTCCCTGAACAGAGCTCCCACTACTCCTTTACACCAGCATATCCCTAGATCAGCATGAAGGTCCCCCCACAAATCTAACTCTCACCCACCCAGCCTCATCACATGGCTGTACACTGCAGAAACACTAGTTTCTGTGCAGCAGGAGGATGGGGCTTGCCTGGAGGACAGCACTCAGACTAACGTGGCACATGCCACAGTGGTGAACCAGCCTAGAACAGGAAAGCCTCCTGGACCTCACATGGATGCAGTACCTTGCTCACACAGTACAAGAGATCCGGCTATGGCAGATATGAGGACAGAAAGTCACACACGGTCCCCTGAGGCAGTGAGAGGAAAGTCTTGCTTGGATTGCTCTGCCAGCCTTCCAGATTGCTCCAGTTTACCCACAACACCCAAACCTCCAGGGAGGGCTCCAAAAACAAGTACTCTGGCCAGGTAATGCAGCACCATTTAAACATCAGAATTGGGGAAGAAAAAAAAAAAAGTATTATGAAGCAATCTTCTGCAGATTAACACCCACAGGGTTGACTTCCCACTGTCTGCTCTCTTCCCTTGCTGCTCAGCCTGGCCTCTCCTTTGAGGCAGGGACACTCTGTGGTTCTTCAGCACTGCTCTGACCCAGCAAGGAGAGCTGTGGTGTTAGCAGGTTCACTTAAGACCAGCTCTCCACTTGTGTCTCAGGCCTCTCTAGGTTAAATGCATTAGGAGCTGGCCTTAAACTGGATCTGAACTCAAGCACACTAGTGTCTACAACAATCTCCCCAACAACATATTAAAAAGAAAAATACAGAAGGGACAAAAACAGTATGGAAAAAGTCAGAAATAAAGCTGCCTTTGTTTTGCTCTTAACACATGAAGTGAGATGCCAGATGTTGGCATAGAAAGACTCTGCTCATGAGGCCTTAAAACTTAAAACCCTCTGCCTCTCCATGGCGCTACTACATTCCTCACCCATGTTACTTGCTCCCAGAAGCTAAGTATTTCCCCAGTCACTGAGACCAAGCAAGAGCACACATTCATCAAGTGAGGTTCCCTCCCTCCCACACCAGACACCAGCCATAGACCCTGAAAGGATCAGAGAGGAGCAATTCATTTCAGACAGGAGAATAACTGCCAAGAAGGATTCAAGCATCTCTAGTTGGGGGAGAAGAGGGGAACCCTGAACAAAGATCAGACAGAGAAGAGACTCCCCAAGGGGCCCAGCCAGAGGATCAAGGGGATTTCTACCAGCAGGGTATTTTGTTGATAAGGGTTGTAGAGCTACTCAGTCTGCCAGGCATAAGCCTGCAAGATGGTAAAGCATTCCCTGTTGGCCCTCTGATAATGCCTGTACTATCTAGTTATACAATAAGCCTTAGGTTGTTTTCCTAAACCAGGCAGTGGCTGGCAAAGCTAAAAGAAGATACTGTTGTCTCACACTGCAGTAAAGCAGCCTCACACATACTTTCCTTCTCCCTGCTGATACTTTCCTTCTTCCTCTCAGCTGCGCAGAGGATACCAATGCCATCAGTGCAAGAGCAGGGCACTCCCAGACCGAGCAGGGAACAACTTAAGAGGTTCAAACTCCAACCGCTTTGATCAGGAGAGTAGCTCCACCAGAGCCAAAATAAATGTTTGCCAATAGTCCCATGCCCTCTGTTTGCTTGTGTGGCTCCCATTTTATTAGCTTTCCTCTGGTAAGTTTTACAGCTGGGGTTAGCAGAGTGATAAAACACACAGATTATTCTTCACTGTTGCTGATTTGCTTCTCCCCAGTTTAATGCAGCTTTGCCTTGAAAAAAAATCAAATACTTTGATCCAGGATGCTCTCTTGCCCCTTGCAAAACTTCACCTCCTTCTACCACCTGACAAACATCAGTTTGGATAACAACAGGCTGCTCCAAGGCAGGAGGAGACTGAGTCATAATCAGGTTTCCCTACTGAATGCTTAAGATGCTCTTTACTAGAGCACCCAGATCAAAGATCTTCCTCAACCTTCGCACCACAGTGCTGACAGCGATTTACCCCCCTGCTTCCTGCCCGCCTCCCAGCAGGGCTCTGCCTGAGCTCCCACAGGACCCTTTGGGTGGTAGAACAAGTAACTGCAGGATCAGGATCACATCAAATCATAGGATGCAAATAATTTTCTTTCTCACCTCATCATCATTGAAGCAGAAACATCAGTGTCTGCACAATAGGTTTTAATTCAGTCCAAAACACAGTGTCATAACTCATTTGTTCTTTCTACTTGAATAAATCAAGTTATGCCCCAGCTATTTCCCATTCTGAAAGCCAAGAGAGAAGCCAATAGAAGAAAGAAGGGGGGGGGGGGGTTGTTCTACCTTTATTTTTTCAAGTTCAAACTGCTCAGATTAGTATAGTTCCCAGTCTGCATCACTTAGCTGGAGAAACCTTTGTTGTACCTAGGTAAAAATCAAAGCTGAACCAACTTACTAACTGTGGCATAGCAAAAGCTGAAGGAGCTGTCAGTAGCTTTCTAGTCCCAACATGGAATTCCTATTGCTTTGCAGCAGGCTGGAGAAGTTACTACTCAGTCTTTACTGTTGAATTTTATGAATGGAAAACAATTTTGTCCCAGAGCTTGTACTTATTACTTGTAGCTTGGTTTGTTCCTTAAGAAACAGGAAAGTAGCATCAAATTCAAGGTCTCCTTGGAGGTTAGGGAACTGCAGATCAATAATACACAATACTTTTCTATCCCAAATTCTTTCATCAGCATCTCCAAGAGCAAACACAAAAGAGACAAGAGTTCAAAAATACATCAGTACCTTGCATATGATGAGAACAAATAAACAAGTGGGTCTAGAGCCGCTGCTATGATGAGCTTTGGTACTGCAACTGCAGAGAACGGCAAGCAAACAACACTGCAGGATTTTTTCACCTCCGAGTAACCACTGCTTGTTCACACAGATCTCTCATAGTTGTGTTTACAAAGACAAACTGCTCCCACTCTGGCATTTACTGGCCAGCAAGAGTAACATGGACACAAATCTCAAGTACAGCTGATGTAAGAAACTTAGTCTCAAGTAGACTAATGGGTATTCTCAGGGCTCAACCACACAAAGTATCCCGAGGCAAAAAAAAAGATTCCACTCCACCTGTGACAGTTCAAGGAAAATTTTCTGCATTAGCTTGGAAGTCACAATCTCTGTGCAGACCTTCACACAACCAATATCATCATCAGGATTGAAAGGCATTTTCTTGGCAAATTTTCTGGTTTTTTTCTTTACCTCCCACTTGGGATGAACCCTCAAATATGGGTGAGATAGAGCTAACAGACAAAGATTAAGCTTGAAGAACTTCTGCTCAATTTCAGGGAAAGCAGTTCATCTGGAAAGGATGGTGGCTAAAGGACTGATTAAACTGACATTCTCCCAGACACAGACTGCAGTCATACAGCAGAAAGATGAAGTCTCACTCAGGAGTTATTGGGAAGCATATTAAATTGTACCTTGATGATATGGGGGCTCCAGCAGCAAAACTGGCTGAAGGAATTCCCATTTGTGTCAACACGCTAGACTTGCACTGTAGCTTTCTTTACTTTAGTCTCAGCCAGTTCTCTGGCCTGGGTCATACCACAAATCCTTCAGCCCAGCTGAGTGGTCAAAGTCCCAGCATGCAGCATTCCTCATGTCAAAAGCATTAGTGAGGTTTCTGCATCGCCCCACCACGGACTGAAGTGCTGCTCAGGAGGTACCACCACACTACCAGGATTTTCCATCACAGCCATTTCGAGACATTCCTGCCACTCCTGCTTCCTCAGTAGTAACTACACCCACAGGAAACACCATAGGATGAGATGAAAGCAAGGAGGATGGGGAACACCATACAATACAGATATAAATTCAACAGAAGGAAGATTAGAAAGCTGGTCTGATGTATTGCATCAGTTTTGTACTATCTAGAGGAGGAAAAAAAAAGGAAACCACCCCACACTGTTACTGGAACGTCTGCAAAGAGAAATTGTTTCCTTAGAGAGGGAAAATACTGCTGCCTATAAGGTCCTGAGCATCTCTAAGTGCTCTTCAGAGTAGGTGTAAGCAGCTGATGTGCCTCAAGAAGTGCACCCAGCTGCTGAAGTCCTGCCCCAGCTGCACCAGGGGCCATCACAACCACAGCACCCAGAGCACAGCAAAGCACCAAGGCCACTGAGGCTGTGCTCATGCCCTTGCCACCACAGCTATGTGCTCCTGTCCCCTCCCTCACACCCACACTAGGTTCACCCTGCTCTACTGCACGTCTGTTCATGAAAAGAACAGAAAGCTGGTCACCTCTGCCCTATGTTTTCTTCTGGTTTAACTTCTTGATCTGGCTCTGCAGGGGTCATAGGAGTGCTGAAGCCAGGAGCAGGGAAACAAGGTAGGAGGTTAAGAGCTGCCTAAACTGCTGTGGGACTGGCCACCCACATGCAAGGCAGTCCTGGATCCTGCTCAGCTTCATGAAGACTCAAGTGCAGCAGTAAAAATAAGCCTACAAACCCAGATCTTGGGGGGAAAACAAGGTTTCCTGCAAAGCTGAGACCCTATTCTGCTGGCCTCCCCAGGGACAGCCTTTTCCACAGTACCCCAGGCTCCAGCTCCTCAGTCTTGGAGAAGTCCTTGCTCTCCAGCTGACACCCCATCTCAAGGAGTCACCCAGCCATTCTGCCCTCACATCATCCTGGCTCAGGAGGGATGTGCAGCAGCAGCCAGTGAAGCTCCTGCAGGGCTGACTGGCTACATCCATCCTGTCCTGTGCTAACGGGGCTTAACAGAGTGATCATGGGGCAATGGATATCCCCTTACAGCAGGAAATCCTGGCCTGTTCCTAAGGAGAAACCTTTAGACCAGTGCTATAGGAAGGGGCTTTTTCATTTCAAAATATCTAAATTATGCCTTTAATTAGTATTTTATGAAATTTAATTATCAGCATTTGGAAAATTTATCTGACCTTACCAAAGAGGATCTGTCCTGCTCCCCTATGAATCAAAACATTTTATTTCCTGAGACCCCCCCCCTCAGGAGAAGAAGTGAGATCAGGACTTATTTTCATCCCATGGAGATTAAAAAAAAATAAATATTGAAGACTTGTGGTTTTTGCATGAAGTGGAAAAATCCTGCCTGGGCCAGCCTTCTCACACCAAAGGCCATTCCTGGCTGCTGCACTGACTAGGTATAAGCTGCAGCTGATTTTCCCCTTTGCAGCCCCGCACCGTCCAGCTCTTGGCAAGGAGTCCCTGTGTGGGACCTTGCTGCTGGTGACTAATAGGTGTAGGACACGTCAGTACAAAGCTGGGACATCCCTGCCTCGCATAGCCATCCAGGAGGTGGCACTGTTAAACTACTGAGCCTCACCACTAGTTGTCTTTTTTTTCCCCCCTCCTACCTCCCCCTAGTAATCTTTTTTCCTGCCTTGAGGATGGTGATGCACCATTGCAAAAAAAACTTGGCTGAAAAAAATAAAAAGCCATCGTCTTTTTAAGGAGCTTATGATTGCACGAGTGTTCCTCTCTTATATCAAGGTTTTAAAGGCTGGCTAGTTAAGACAGAGATGTTTACTTGGTGTAAGGTGATGTTATACAACTTTCTCCCTCCAGCGACTGCCAGAACTGTTCTGTTTTAACCCTCTGACACCTGGACCCAGCCCATTCAAAGTTCCTTTTTAAATTTCTTTTAAACAGCCTACACCCTTAACGCATAGAAAGGCAGAACACCTACCTAGCCCTCACCGGGCAGGCAAAGAACAAAAGCGCTTTGTCACCAAGGACGCGTTATCACCCCGACTCCCGCTCCCTGAGCAAACAGTGGCACTGGCCGGGGACAGCAGCTCTCCTCTGCCCAGTGCCCAGGCTGCTGGGCAGTGAAATGGCACAGACCTACCCCCTTCAGCAGCCTGCACCCAGATCTGCTGAGCTGAGGGGACATTCTCTTCCCTGTCCCCAATCCCCAGGGAGGAGGCAGCGATGCTGCCAGGTTTGCCAGAACTCATCTGTCGGCGCTTTCATGTCCCAGCAAGGCCCCATGGGAGCACGTCTTGTTCACTGAAGGAAGGTGACTGAACAAGCTGCTGCAGTTCACAGCGGTGCTTTGACTCTTTATGAATTTGGAATAAAGTTCAAAGTGGGGGGAAAAAAAAATTCACAACACATCCTGAAATTATTTCCACTTACACTTTGATAATGCAGACACCAGCTTTCCTCACAGACCCCCCCCACCTCCCATTTGCAACACCCACAGCAGCGCAAAGCCCCATCATCCAGGAATTATTTCTGTTCCTGGGACATTTCATTGTTTATTGGCAGGAGTAAGATGACAGTGAGAATGTATTTGCTGGCTTTTTACTTCTCCAACTTGTTTAGCAGCAGTGGAAACAACAGGTGGGAAGAAGCTAGCCAGCCATGACCCACCAGCTTTCCCTAAGCTGCATCTGGTCACGACTGGAGGGGAATCAGTGGTCAGAGGCTCAGCATGGGAACTGCTCACCTACACCAATTCTGCTTTCAGAGCTTCACCAAGTTCACAAATGAGTGCTGCTCTCAAGCAAGGAGGTCCACAACTGCTCAGCCTGCCTCATTCAAATAACAGCCCAGCTGAGTCATAGCAAAGATTGCAGCATCTGTGTCTTTTTTTAGTGATTTAGAAGTTCTTAAGGCCACTTTTTTCCTCCCTGAAACTTGGCTCTTGTCTACCATAATCACAGAAACTACCAGCAAATGAGGTTTTTCAAGCTACATGCTCTGGGACAGCAGTGCCCAAATTTCTAGCTAGAGACAAGCCACAAGTTCTTCTCACCACATGAGTCCTACACACCTGATCATCCCTGAACATTACATATCACACACAGGTGGAAGAGCTGACCTGTGCTCATGCAGTCAGCTCAATGTCTCTCTGAAACACTGCCTTTGCTGCAGGCATTCACACAAGCCTGAACCCACCCTGCTTCACATCAAGACCATCAGAAGGATGGTCTTCTGCTGGTGGTACCACAGCAAACCATTTTCCAAGAGCTCCTGGGATTCATTAGAGGAGCTACCCACAAGCACTAATTTTCTGGAAACCAACCCAATTATCAGCTTTCCTGAGGACTTTGCAGCCCCTCTTCTCCCACAGAGAGAGCTCACACCTGGCCTCCTGATACAGGAAAGATCATCGTGAAACACAGATGGGGCTGCAGTGCCTCAGCTGCTACCTCTGCCATCACCAGCAGGGTAAGAGTGGCCTACTGCCTGCTTTGAAGGGCCCCTCAAAAAAGGTGGCAAGGACCAGGCCACAAACCTTAGGAATTGTTCTGCTGTGCCCTTACTTGCTGGAGCACATCTACTGTCATACACCAGCACAGTGCAAGTGCCATAAAGGTTAAAAGTTTCCAGTTAAGCAATCCTCTTGATTTTTATCAAACCCACTTTCCTAGGGCTTCATCAAGTGAGGAAATATTTATCACTGAAGTATTAATGACTTAAATAGCATCTGCATTCATACTATGAGAAGATTTCAGCTTATGCTGCCAAAACAGAACTCCTTCCTCATATCTAGAGGAACAGTGACCCCGGTACAGTCCTACTGTTAGCTCTTCTGACCTCGCCAGCCAGCCAAAAAATGTAGGGAGCAGCAAGTTTCCATCACAAGTGGATTTGGTAGCTAAATAAGGTGTTCCCTCCATCCCTTACAAAGAATGCACAAAATTCCTTCTTTCTACCCCTCCCCCCCCCTACCAAAACCGCCCCCCCCCCCCCCCCCCCCACACACACACACTGTGAACACAGGAGAGATCAAATAATGCAAAGCAATGTATTTCCTCACATTCTCATGTCCCCTTTTGACATTCATACTCTGTTTAAAAGCTTGTTCAAACCTTGATGGTGGCTCTGGCTATGCCCACTGCAGGACTGAAGGACACTACTGGTTGTGGGCCACCAACCCCTTCTCTGCCAGAGATGACTGCCCTGCAGAGGGGACAACTGACCTTGGCATGTACCTGCTCCCAACCCACCTCCAGTAACAGGCTGGAGCACTAGTAAACTTGTCAATACCAGGCATTAATACAGCTGCCCATCCCTGCAGCAGATCCACAGACAGTTCATTAACAGCTTCAGCTGCCAACACAAGACTTGGCAGATCATTTTTTTCCCCTGAGAATCACCCTCAGATCACTACCTCTTAGCTGTGCTTCTCCCTCAGGCCAGTACAACCATCCCTGCCATCCCACAGCAAGCTGATCCTACTGAAAAAAAGTAAACATCACTGTTGGGAGGGTGAGGGTTGCTGGGTTTGGTTGTGTCTCCCCAAGGTGCTTGCTTCAGAGTCAGGAGGAGGAACAGAGAAAAGAAGAGAAGAGAGCTGGGGATGTGTTCAGCAGCAGTTTGACATTAAGACAGCCTTCCTCTATCATTAAAAGGGCACCATCATTTTTTCCCTGCTCTTCTCAATCCTCTTGTATTTGATAAGACAACAGCCAGTTGAAGCCCCTGCTGCCTGTCATGAGTCTGCATTTGGGGCAGGGGCTCCAGTTTTTCCACCTTTCAAGTTCCATTAGGGGCCTTATCCATTTCCTACTCCTACCATAAACAGCGGGGTGCAGATTCTCTCTCCACCACCAGTTTCAGTGAGGTTTAGTCTATTTGCAGTTTCACCTCAGACTATTAGTGCCTGTGGCAGCCCTCACTGAAATCGATAGGAAAGAGCCCATTTCACTGATTACAGTGGGAATTAAATTCCTTCTCTTTCCAAGCAGCCTTGAAGTATTGCTTTCTGCTCTTCAACACTGCTGTGCCCTGCAAGCAGGGGCCAAAATGACCCCTTCTACTTCTGCTCACTTTCACAGAAGTGAAAATGGAGGAGGACAAGTCTGATCTGAGAACTGTACTCCAACCTGTGTTGCCCCAAATAAGGTCAAGGTGATGCTTTCAAGAGGTTTAATTCTGTCTGTTATTGAAATTTTAAGGCTGCTTGGAAAAACATCATTATTAAATTGGGTTTCTGCTCTTTTTCAGGGGTGTTTCTTGGGGCTTGAGAAATACTTGATCTTTTCCCATGGGGGAAAGGGAAATTTAGTGTGCTGCTTTTCAGGTCTGGGGTGGGATTTCCTTCCCCTCCCTCCAGGATTTAAGAATACCAAGAAAGCCAAACATGGCCTTCTCTGGTTTTGCAGAGATCAAAAGCTTTTTAGGGTTGAGTACTGAGTGCTCATGATTTTTGTGAAAGAGACTACTAAATGCTTAGGAAAGCATCTCTCCCAAACACTTGGGCACCAAAAGCCATTAGTGCATTAGTTTCCTCATTGTCAGGATACTTTTCAGGCTAGTCAAAGCCTCTGTTTAGTGCATCTTAAGAAAAAAGGGAACTGCCTCTTTTTTTTTCCCCCTGTGACTATGGTATAAAATTTTTTAAAAATATCTTAATCATGCTTATCCTCACATTGCACTAACAGCTGATGTAGAAAACCCTGAACTATTTTGTCAATTGACTTGAGCTCAGTAAAAGAATAAGCAAGCAAGCTATATGATGAAGAACCTGTTAGATCCCCAGATTATTCACATTTCACTAAGTACCAGCAGTGCTAATAAAAAACACAAGACAAGTGCGTCCCATGAATAATCCCTTAAGTAATGTTCAATATTCCAGAGTTCAAACTTCATGACAGAGTAGTTATTAGCCTATTTTGTTTCTAGAGGAAGCTGAGGCCAGTAGCACAGCTGGGAATCTTCTACACTTCCAGATTCCCAGCCCAGCATCCCCACTAGAAACTAGCTATCCCTTTCCTGTTTCTAACATACCTCCGGATCATCAATCAAGAAGCTGCCCCAAGAGTAAGCAAGGAGCCAGTCTGTGACTCAGCTGCCCCCAGCCTAGTTTCCTCCATCTCCCTCCTCCAGAATGGAAGGAGAGGGGCTGTGCCAGCTCCCCACCCACACAAGCTGGGGCAAGGCAGGACTTCGTAGCTGTGCTAGCTCACAGCTCCACTTGCAGCTGAAGGCCAGGTGAGCCGCGGGCACTGTCGGGGGCTATGCCAGCAAACACCAACATCTTTCCCAATCACTGCCAGAGCAGACAGCACCAGGTGTGCTGCTTAACCAGGCGGGGTGCGGTTCTTCTCCATCACAGTCAGTCCCCGAGATACTTTGCCTTGAGTCAGCCGCTGGCAGGGCTCCCAGGGAGGCAAGTCTGGTTTGCATCTTCCATCGCAGGGCAGCCCTGGCAGTAGGGAGAGGATGGGCACACAGTGCTACACCTCTGCTCTGGGGCAGCATTACACCTCCTTTTTGCTAGTGTACATTTCTATAGGAGGGAATAAACAGTGTCTAGAAACAGTTGAATCAAAATAGGGTTTGAACTGTTTGGCTAAGCACACACAAGCCCATATGAATGCACTTATGTGAGCTGACAACCAGTTTTTATCTGGTTAGCGCTCATCAATTAATTACAGACCAGCATGTCCACACCATGGTTTGTCTGTGATTTAGCCAAGTCAATTTTCCAAAACAATTTTAACTAATCCAGTTACAACTGAATATGTAGAAACATATTTCATGATCTGGGACAGCAGAACACAGTCAGGACCCTCAGGCACACAATACACATATATGCAGCCCTTCCAAACCCACTACAGAAACTTGCTGGGGCTGCTTACAACATCCATGCCCACTCCAGCCCTCTTGCAGGGACTGCTGGACTTCCCAGCAATGCTGGAGGAAAGGGGTACATGCCTGGGTCTTATTTGCGTCAGGTTAGAAGCCAGTACATTAAGCCTAAACTGCTGAGGAAAGTTTGTGCTCAGAGCCCAGCCTGCAAAGGGAAGGTAACAAACAGCTGAGGAGCAGTAGCATCTTAAACAGCTGCAGCTGTTTCCCCAGTGAACCTGATTCAGAGCCACAGTGTTCAAGAGCTGAAGCTCAGAACATAGCAACAATTCTTGCAAAATATTTTGCTTCTTGTCTTTTTTTTTCCTTTCCCTTCTCCCCCACACAGCTTTTTAACCTCTTGGTGCCTATGCTGAGTTCCTCCCTAAAATAGGTTTCAGGGTGGAACATACTTGCCACTTGATCCATAGCTTGCTAAATTTAGCCAAACACAGACTGCCTGTATAAGATGGTTCTTTTAAAATGTCAGTAGCCACACATAAAGTTGCCAATGTCATCCAGGAAGTGGGACACCACAGCAGTTATACTTTGTACTTAAAATAATAATAAAAAGAAACGTTCATACTCTGTGGAGAGGCAACCATGAATTTGATTTAAAAAAAAAAGGGAGAAAAAAAGAAAGGACAGACTTCAGCAAAGCAGCACTTGAGACATAAGTGAACCTTTGTATTTAACACATGTAGAAGAGATTAACTCTTTGAATTTGACTAGAGTCACTGAAAGCTGAAAAAGAGAACAAACTATTTCATATAGCTTTTGGCATTCCAGTGTTACAGTAGAAAATAGGCTGGTAGTCTACAGGAAGGGAAGACATAGAGGAAAAAGAAGAATACACTAACATAACATATAATTCCATCTTCTTAAGTTACCAAGTGTTTGATGTCAGCATCTGACTCTGCAAATACATGACTTCTGAAAAAGTATCAAATACCCAACTGCTCCTCCATCCAACAGAGGACTGTGATCTATGGAACAGTCTTCCCAGGGTCTTTGCAAGAGTGATGCCATTGGCTACTAAAAAGCCTTTCTTCTACAGTCCATAAGCAGCTGTTCCTCCCTGTGCTCCTTGCAGCAACACAGAAAGACAAGCTCTGATCCTGACCATCAAATTAGGTCTAAGTACTCTCAAAGTAGCTTCTTTTTTTAAAAAAAAGAAAAAAGGCAAGAAAAAGGATAATTGTCTATGAACTGAACTTAAGGCCATATTTAGAAAATTAAAAACAAACCATACACTTCTTTAAAAATTGCCTGGCAACAGTACCTTCAGAGTCAGAGAAGCTCCTGCAGATAGAGGGAATATCAGGTCAGCTTGTCTAGCCATGAAGAAGAGAGCAGGAACCTGCACTAGAAGCAGCGTTTCCAGGTACCTCATCTCCCACCTCCATCCTTCCTAAAGAGAAAATAAGAGCTTCTAGTGAGACCAAGTACAACATCTCTTTCCTGATTGCTGGAGGGCCAAATATAAAGGCAAAGAAAATGGTGGGTTGCACCAGCTGCTGCTTCATCACTTGATTAAAAGCAGGTGAGCAACGTGGGACAGCCCTAAAAGCAAGGGAGTGCTGAATTAACCCCATTAGCTCTACTTTGCAAATCCCCAGCTTCCACAGGCAAACCTCCTGTCCAGGCTCTCTTGGGTCTTATAGCTTGGAAATATTCCCAGTTGTAAATAAACTCCTCTCCATCAGCATGTAAGACTGGTCACCTGCTATACACTCAGGTACATGATGAACCATGTGCAGTATCTAAATGTAGGTGCAATTAAAGGGTTATTAGCCTGCAAAATCATCATGGTTCCCACCCAAATCCTATAGCAAAGTTAAGAAGAAGCAGAGCTAGGCTAATCTAGGTCTGCTGAGGTTCTTATCCCAAGATGTACAAAAAAAAAATGAGGGGCCTAAAACTTGGAGGAGCATCTCTGGGTGCGGAGCTCTGAGAAGAAGCTGGGGTGTAGGTACACCTGGGCTGGAGATCTGGCTCGCTGCGTCAGCACAGGCAGCGTCTTGTGTCTGATCGACACCACAACCAGTAAAATGTGATATTGTGCCCTCTTGGTAAACACAGTCCTCAGCCTTAATGATGCCTCTAGGGAATAACCCGTTGCATCTCAAATTTAGCTAACTGTCTGGGCAACACAGAGCTGTTTTCAAGGCGAAGATGCCTGAACTTTTCCTCTGAGATATGGAGGCAAAAGAATGAGAGATTAACTGTGAAAAATGTATGCATATGGAGAAACAGAGCTGTTATTCAATATCATGCCATGTCTCCTCATTTGAAGAGCTGCCTGACTCTTCAGATAGATAAGCTTTTGGCTGTGATGGGATGGCTGTAGGAAGGGATAATGCAGAGTTTTGGACAGCAGTGGGACAAGAGTTTGCTATGCAACCAGAGGTACAGGTGCTGCAGTGTTTTGTCATCAGTGTTATGCAGAACTCTCCATAAACTAAACTGTTGACCTACTTGCCCAAAGTCATGGGCAATTATCTTCATACCAAATATAAATTAGCAAGATGTGGGTGTCACTGATACTGGGACAGTGTAACTTGCATCATTTCTGGCATTCAGTGATGTGCAGAATAATTCTAGCTGCATGCAGAGAATGATTACAGCAGGAAAAAAGAGAAGATGCATGATTAAAACGGGCGGGTGGAGCCACCAGCACCAAAATTGTGCTGATTCATCTTCCCCATATCTCACATTTTAAACTTAAGATCTTTCCCTCCCTCCGCTAGATATCCCTAGGGTCAACTGAAGATCCAGCAGGTATATAGTTTCATAGTCCTCAAGGCAGCAACATAAAAATATTCACCTTTTTTTTTCAGCTTAGTTAGAACTTTTGGCATGCTGATTGATGATTGTGGCACAAATCAGAAAACTCAACTGAATCCCTTGGAGATGTTCAACAGAGGAAAAGTTGCAAGCTAAAAGGGAAGCAGGGCCTTTATTCTTAATTAATTCTTATTTAACTTAAATATCTAGCAATCAGTTGGATGAAAACCTCTCTTTGTTTAACATTAAACAGCTGCTGTTCCATTAATGCCTGTGTAAGCTACTAATCTGGCTTCCCCAAGGAAGACCTCCAGCAAGAAAAATCTGAAAGAAATATCAGATCTTAAAAACTGTAGCTCTTTTTTCTTTAGGAGGTGGGAGGAAGGGAATAGTGGGTTCAGAAACATTTTTCTTGCTGAAGTTCTCAGAGGCTTTGCACAGTCGCACACCCTCACTGAATTCAGAGTTCCTGGCTGGGGGCTTTCACTTTTCACAGCCAACTGCAGCAGCAAGTTTCATGGGTGCTTAAATCTCCCAACCAGCATGAAGAGGGTTGGCCCAGCAGGGAAACATAGGGCATAGTCTGAGAAGATACTGTCAGATTTGTAGACCTGCAAACTTCCACTCATAAGAAACAGACCTGAAGCATCATCCTGGACCAGAGCTCCCCCAAGTTACTAATGGTTTCAGGACCTGAGGCAGAGCCTTTGACTTCAGGGCTCCTCCTCTTCCGTGTAAATCTCACTTTCTGTTAAGAAGAGAGAGAACTGCCAAAGCCATGACAGCATTAGTCAGGTTACACTACTGTCTTGGTCAACAGTGGGGTAAAACAACCATCATTTAGTCCAGTGCAAATGTTATCCTCATTAAGCCTGTGCCAAGTGATTTGCTAGTTCAGCTAATCTGAATTGTCTGTGGGTATCTGAATGCAAAATAAGCACTTTCCCCTCTTTAATTATAGTCTTTATGTTTCACGATTTAGGTTGCTCCTGTCATTGTTTGCAAGAGAGGATGGGGTTGCATAACAGTGTGTAACACGATACAGCTGCAGACG
The DNA here is from genome assembly GCF_000700745.2 of Antrostomus carolinensis. NCBI lineage: Eukaryota > Metazoa > Chordata > Aves > Caprimulgiformes > Caprimulgidae > Antrostomus > Antrostomus carolinensis. The sequence goes on along the minus strand of NW_010297578.1, from coordinate 4,077 downwards.
GGGTTGCTCCACCAGCACAAGCCCAAATATAAAACAGCTTCTTCTGTTCAACCAGCAGCTGAACACCAGTGGGGAAATCTCACCCATCGCTTTTCCACTGGTGGGGGCAAGGGAAGGCCTGTGGGCTGTCCTTTTGCCCTGTTTATATCCAGCTTATTACAGCCACCAGCATCTTGGCGAGATTTGACAAATTTCCCTCTGGTGGGTCTTGCCTAGGAGAGGAAGCCAAACTGGTTCTGTGCAGAGCGTTGCTTTTGATGGGAGTGTTGGTGTATTTATTTGAAGAAAATGGGAAAATCACCCCAACAATTTCACTTTTCATTCACCAAGTGTCAAACCTGGTAGGTCTCCCCCAGGCAAGAATCCAACCTGTGTCAGCAGGACTCTTGGGTTTGTCTTTTTTATTTTATTTTGTTTTGTTTTAGACAAGGTCTGTAGGATCCAGTCAAGCAACTCTTCAGCCATCACATTCAGGTCTGGGATTAGTCTGTACTTGACTGGATCCTCTTCTGAAGCAAATTCTGTGGAAAGAAGGGACAGTGTTGTACCAAACAAGCATCAGTGTTTACTTTATGTGCTTTCGTGGCCTACAGGAGGTTCTGAGATTGGAGCCTGGAACCAAATTTTCTTCTTGCATTCTTCAGTGTAGTTCCTCTGACGTCACTGCTACCAGATAAGCTATGGAGCATAGCACAACCTTATGTGGACACTTGGACTGAGTGACTTATTTTTAGCTCAAAGCTCTACCTTAAGAGTTGCCTGTTCTAATAATCCAACACAGCCCTGGGTGGTACCCATGAAACTTTCCCTA
>NW_010297578.1:329-3252 GCF_000700745.2 Antrostomus carolinensis | reverse complement strand
TGCTTGGGTGGTACAATATTAAACTAAATTAGTTTAATCATATAACCACTTTAAAGTGTTGCAGACGTGTGCAGCTGTTCAGATTAGCTTGTATGGGACCTTGCATCCCAGTGTTTTAACAGAAGAAGCCACACAGATGTAGCCATTTTTTAAATCAGTGCAGCTTCTGAGGTAAAAACTACACTGCAACTTAGTGGTTTCACTGTTCTACCCAAAATAGACATTTTCAGTATGTTGACTGTTATTCTGGAATATGAGGTGTGGGATCTGTCAAATGAAATGAACAGCTGCACATGCTCTTTGCTGCGTAGACACAGACTGGGGAATTTAGAAGCTGATGAGTGCTACTAGATATAGAAAGACCACCTGAAAACCCCACGGGTGCAAATTCACAGCCACAGAGATGTGACCTAGAAATCCTTTTCACACGTGGCTTCTAGTTCAGTGTGTTGCACTGACCTGTAATAGCAGCTTAGAAAAAGCAACCCATCTAACAGAGCAGTTTTTTAACCTGCTGCGTGCCCAAACCTGATCCAAGCACATCCCATAGCGCCTTGGCTACCAAATGCAGATTGCTATTAAACTGACTGCTGCCTACATTAGTCAGGAACATTGCTTACTAAGTATGTTCAGACTTCTGGTTGTCTTGCACCCACCTATTATCTGATCTTAAAATGCTACCCGGCATTCCCCTGCCGGTGAAGGCATTGCAGATGGCTGCCTGTCAGAACTGCAGCTCTCTGTTCAGGGAGCAAGAGAGGAGATGGAGAGCACAAAAAAAAAGCATCTAAAATGGTCAGCTAAACACGACTTCTATGCCAGTTCAATTTCCTTGGGACTTTCCCAGCATTTTTACCCCAACTGTTTGCAGCAGTGTTGAGATTCAAGATTTCTTTTTCTGGCCCAGGCATCCTAATAGTTTTTCAGCCTGGCTGCAAAACTACATAAACAAGGATGAAATTCTGACCCATGCAAATCATGGCAAAACTCCCACTGATTTGAATGAAGCCAGGCTTTCACCCCCTCCCCCCCCCAACCTTCCAAAATGTACAAACCCAGATTTAAAATACATTTTATAAATAGAGCACTAAAACTGTTCTTTCCAGGCTGGATAGAAGAGGGAACATCAAAGACTGCAGCCTTGCTGTTTTCATTAAATTTTCACTGAGGCTGGCTAACTGTGATGAAACAACAATTGTGATCCTGTGTTCTCACTGAGATTGTTATCAAAATTAGCAAAAGTAGTTAAGTCAAAACAGGGAGAAAGCTGTGAATGAAGTTAGGCTCCAGCCCCTGGAACTTTCCTGCAAGAGCTCTCAGAGTGCTTGTTTGTCTGCTTAACTGCAATTCATCTTTTGTTTTCCCCTGTCGCTTACAGCCCCCAGTCCTCAGTAGGATGCTAGATTCTTTGGCAAAGAGATGCAGGCTGTGTCGGTACCGTTCTTCATACTCCACTGATCATTAACTCATCTGCAAAATTCCTTCCAGATATCTTACTCCTTCCCTTGTGCTGCTCCAATACAGCAGTGTACCTCCAGACAATCTTAAAGATTTTGGGGTTGGGAAGAAAACCAGAAGAACTTCACAACACACAATGTGCACTAGGCTTTCCAGGGAGCCCATGCTGGTTCAGGAAATGCTCTTCAGAGAGCGACACACTGTACCTTGCCCGCAGATAAGCTGCATCAAACCATTCATCAGGAAACTGCATGGTCCTCGCTTGGTAAGAAATGTAATCCCTCTAAGTCAACAAGGCAGGCAGGGCACCAATAGCTTTCTCAGAACAGAGCAGACATTATTACACTTCTGGTAGTGAACTAGCAGAAGTTGACACTATGTGTCTCCATTACCACAGTAAAGCATTTCACAAATAGACCTGTCTGAACTCTCTCCAGGTGTTTGCTAAGTCCAGAGCAGTGTCTCTCCGACCATGTCCTGTAGGTCTCCTGTGGTCTGCAAAAAGCTGATGGAGTTCAAGGGCTGCACTGCTGTTTATCTTCTTTGTCCACCCTCTAAACCGCATCTAAAGCCATTAGGAAAGACAGGTACTTCCCTAACAGGAATCAAAGCAGGATGGGATGTGGCAGAAGCAAGGAGCAAAAGAAATGCGGGGAATAGGAAGAGGCACGTTATACCATGAAGAGTAATGAAATCTCTCCACACTCTCTCTCCAAAGATGTGTCCCACGCTATGAAATCGCTTGAAAAAGCTCTAAGCTAAGCAGATCTCTCACTGAATGCACAAAACCTGTGATGTCCCAGGGCTCTAGGGGACAGGCAGCCTTTAGAGGGCAGCAGGTATCTAACACATGCATTGACGAGTTCCTTTCTGATACAGGATGTCCCAGAACGGATGGAAAAGAGAATAATTCTGTACTGAGCCCCACATTTTGCCAGTGATCAAAGGGTAGAGAAAAAAAAAAAAAAAAAAAAAAAAAGCACTGTCAGCCAAGCACCTACCCACAGGCAGTACAGCCACATACCATCCTATGCCAGGAATAAAAGTGTTGTAATGTCTCGTCCTGAGTGAGCCATCCACCATCCTGCCCAGATAATTATCCTAGAGATATAAGAAAGAATTATATTTCTGGCAAACATCCTGACTTAACAGCTGAATGGAAGTCTGGAGTGAAATATTCTTCCCATGGGCTGCCCTCAGCCTCAAGCAATTAAAGTAAAAAAAAAAAGGAAGGGGGGGGGGGGGGAACCCTGAAACACATGAGCTGGGATACCTGTGACTGTTATCTGTTTTGCAGCTAGTAATAAAAGCTGACTCTGCCAACTAGGTACGGTCTCCATCACTTTATGTCACCTGGTCCTCAGACAGGTGGCCTGGCCGCCGCAGGTGGGCTGTGCTTGGAGCGCTGTATGGGCAGAGCATCCTCAGAGCAAGCAGCAGCATTTTCCCGGGGAGAAAAGGCAAA
>NW_010297578.1:0-298 GCF_000700745.2 Antrostomus carolinensis | reverse complement strand
TTCACTGCCAATTGCTCTCCAGCCCACTGATCCAAAGGTGAAGTCTCTCAGCGAGCATATGGCATGGGGTGGAAATAAAACCGGACTGTCCAGCCAGCAGCCACTCAGCTCCCATCACTGATCGCAACTCACTTGTCCATTCACGTTGCCAACATTTTTAGGCAGCGAGATCTGAAACCCAAGTCAGAGGTTTGAAGCACAACATGATGTGAGTGATTTCAAGTGACAGACACACCCAGAGAGAGCTTCTCAGCCATGGGATAACTCCAGCAGCCGACCGCACTGCGCGCCAGGAACA
>NW_010297577.1:121698-157167 GCF_000700745.2 Antrostomus carolinensis | reverse complement strand
CAGGGAAGTTTGGCCCGCAACTTGGAATTGCCGAGGTTTATATCGCAATAAAACGGCACGCAGCGGAAAACAAATGCGGAGAAAGGAGGAGGAAGGAGAGGTTAAAACGCAGCAAGGAGTAGGCAGCAAAACCAAGGACAGATTCGGTGGGGCAGTGCGGGGATCCCAGGGGAAGGGCGATGCGGGATGCGCTGGACAGAGCCGGGCTGGGCTTGGGAGGTTTTGCGGAGCCACAGGACAGCGTAGCTGGGAAGGCGAAGGCTGACAGTAAGGCGCACTCGAAATATATGGTCCCTGCAGAGCTCTCCTTGTTAAACACGCACTGCAAGCCTCAGCCGCAGCTGTGGCTCCAAGGTACATAACCATCCCTCCATCACTGAGGATGTGGGATGAGATAAAGGATCATAACTGCAGGCATTACCAACCAGCCCAGAACTCCTCTAAAATATTCCTGGTTTTGAATACTTAAAATAACATGCAAACATACTCCAGGGCAAGGGCCCTCAAGGCATGAGTGATCAAATCCAGTTTAACTGTCAGTTCTCTGCATTTTTATATCAGATGACCCCATTCTTGCTTCCAGGAGAAAGTTAGGGGCAATCACTGTGCTACTATGTGTCCCTACATACCACAGCCATCCTGACTTTGATGAGATAAGAGCATTCCTCATGACTTGTTTCTGGACAGTAGGCAGAGAATATAGTCTCTCTTTCAAAGCAAAATTTCAGCTCCCTGTGATCTGTGGTCTTCACTAATCAAGGTATTCAGAATTAGATCTGTTAGCAATAGTTCAAATGCCAGTAGAGTTCTGCTTTCCTCTGCTGGATAGGGGCCATAGGCAAGACCTGATGAACCTCACAAGATATGAAGACCAACATCTTGAGCAAAAGCTGAGCTTAGTCCAACACAGTGCCCCCACAATCAAATCTGACATCTCTTAGATGCAACCAAGCCTTCAAGTTACTATTTTCTGATCTCTGCAAGATATCTTGCCTGAGCTGCAGGGACCTTACTTTTGAGCTCTCATGTGGACATCTAACATTTTAATTGTCCTTAGATTGCTCATACATGAATGACAGCAACCAGTTTCAGCATTGAATTACTCCTGCCATAATCTAAAGCATCACTCAAGAGGAAAGCTGTGTGTGCATGCCAGCAGAGAAGCTTTTTTGCTGATCTCCACAACTGAGGCAAATCATAGGATCAAAGAAAAATTAACATTAGAAGAGACTTCAGGACATCAACTAGTACAACCTCCTACTCAAAGCATGGTCAGCTAAGGAAGAGCCCTGTGAGCAACACAGGTTTGCCATACTTATTCAAACTGCATTTCTGTTTATATCTAAGTTTCCTCCAATGCACATCTTCTGTTCCTGATCTATATGCTTGTGAACACAGAGGGTTGGCAAGGGAACAGGGAAGAGCTCAGAGGGAGTCCCAAGGCACAGCCATTCACTTGGCTAAAAGCCCAAAGAATCTGGTCCACCATCTTCCCAGTGGAAACTGACACTCCATTGGAGAATATCACTGAGATGACCATGCCCAGAGGTGGGACCAGACACAGGACCCAGCTAACTCAAGAACATTGGTTGCCTGGAGGCTGAGAGAAGAAGAGTTCTTCCTCCTTTCCAAACTGACTCAGCTACTGGCATGAACTGCCTTGGATATGAGAACAGGCATGAAACAGAATCAGCAAGACAAGCATATCCGGAGAGAGAAATGACTCAGGATTTTAAATGGCTTATATTGAAGAACATTCCAAGATTTACAGATATAAGTAGTGCTAACAATAGTCACAGGCAACGGAAACCATGCTTCTCTTGAGACCTCTTCATCCATGAGCAACAGCCATACAGACTTACCCAGGAGCAACATATCTCACTCCACTCTGAAATGCCTTCTCCAAAGACTGCCTCCTGTGCTCAGAGGTCTCCTCTGACACTGCCAGCAGCCCAAAATAGTTTTGTGCATGATGCCCTTTATTGGATTTCTTTTTCCCAAGAATTTAAAAATCAAATTAAATCCATCCCCTTGTAGCCACACCATATGCCAAGTTCTCCTTACAAAGGTGGGGGAAGTGGCTGTAATTGGGGTCAGATAGGAAAGAAAGCACAAGGTAAGGAATTACAAGGATGTGGCCATATGAACAGTGAGTTGCTAAGAACAGACCAAGAGATACAGCACCCAAAGAGCACCCTAAATGAGGAGGTCAGTCAGCACGCACATTGCATCCCTTTCTGCTGCTCCAGATGTGCCAATCCACACCATATCAGCTCATGCAGATCCTTGGCAGAGCAGGCACCTGTGCACCACAGCAAGGCCTGCTTCTAGCTGCCAAACAGCAATAATCAAAATCTCCACCAGTCACATCCCTCCTGGATTACAGAGGCTGCACCAGACAGACTCCAAAGCTTTGCCTGATCTGTGCCCCTTATGGTTTGGCTACCACAATGAGGGCTGACTGGCTCACCCCACCAGCTAGCCCTGCAGAGACATCAAGGGAGGCCCTGTTAACAATGGAGGCAGTGGAAGTCCTCCTTCATCCCAACCAGTGCCAAAAGCCAACTGACCTGTAAGGGAAGGGAGTACTCCTACCATCCGGCTAGTGCACGATAACAGAGTTAAAGACACAAGGGCTCTTCAGCAGTAGCACAGGATGGCTTTGAACAACCAGGGATGCTGTTGAGGGGGAGAGGCTTTGGCCAGGGAAGAAAGCATTAGCGAGCTCAAGAAGTCCAGCTTTAGACAACTGTTTCTTTGGGGGTTAGCGTTATTGATAGTTGGAATTAGCTAGCTGGAATTATCTTGATCTCTGCTCTGTTCAGAAGGAAAGGTAACCCTCCACCAAGAGCATCAGTCTCTGTGGATACATCCATCAATTGAGGAGGCATAAAAACATCTTGCGAAACCTGTAAGCCATCATCTTTTAATGCATCACTCTGTCATAAGGCTTATTTCCTTCTTAAAATATATAACCTCTCCCCCCACCCCATCCTGCTCTCCTTTACCTGCTGGATCACCTACCTGAACTCTGGCGCACTCCAGAAAGAGATGACTTTGAAGTAAAACCATTCTTATGGTGATCAAGGTTAAAATCTGGTTGTCACCATATTACTGAAGATGAATCTCTCAAAATGGAAGAACAGCAGCCTGGAAATATCTTGCTAACAATTAGCTAAACCTTTCCCTCCCGTCACCCTGCTCAACTAGCCAGAATAAAAGTGTTCTTAGTTTTAGGTCCATGCTACAGTGCCCTTGAACTGAATGGGATTGTGGACTTTCCTACTATAGCAAAGCAGGGTAGGGGGGTGCTTTCTGAAGGTGCAGGCCAGTGCAAGAGCTTAGGAATGTGCAGCACAGCTCCTGTACACCCGCCTCTTTGAAGGCAAGTCCATGCCATCCCCGTTCATCTCACTCAACACCCATACTCAGCATCCAAGGGAGCTGGCTGCAGTTACATTGCAAGGGCTGGGATGAAGGACCGAGCCAGGGAACAGGTGACCTTCCCCAGTGCTGAAAGGCAGAAGGGCATCATGAAGAGGGAGACATGTCCTGGTAACACGCAGCTCCCCAGGGGCACTGGATGGTGCAGACCTGCTCTGAGGCTGAAGGTTCATCAGCACAGGGAAGGCACTGCAGTTAGAAATGTCCTAACCACCTTATGTGCAGGCATCTGCCCTGGCATGGAGCAAGTCCTGTTTTCCCCACACATAAGCAAACCCTGAGAACAGCAGAGTCCTTTGCACCAGTCCTGTGTGAGGTGGCCTCTGCAAACTGGCATCCACATCTGCTTTGAGGCCCTCTCATGCTGCTGGGGGAAGCAGCCAGCCTACAGTCACTAAGCAGACAAGTGGTTGATGCAGGCAGGAGACCAGAACAAAAGATATTGTGGCTGCATCAGGGTCCAGCCCCTTCCCTGAAAGCTGCTGGTCCCACTCTCTGTCAAGGAGCACAATGCTGACACCCCCTCCCAAAGACCTGGGAGAAAGGGGCTCCCCTTCCCCCATCAATCCTTTCACCCTCAAAGCACCCAGGGCCATCTCAACAGCCTTACAGACCTAACAGCTGCCCTGCTCTCCTGGTGCTACCCTGTTCTCACTCTCCATCACCACCAAGCCAGCTGCCCCTTCTCCCCACCTGCCAGCTCCTTGCAACCGTAGCAGCGTCAGAGCTGCTGCCTGGTGCTTTATTAGCCCATCTCCATGGCAACTCGCCTACAGCTTAACTCAGAGAGACCCCTATCTCACCTCGGCCATAAATCAGCCACCCGCCTGTGTCCTCAGTCAGAGACAGGGGTCACCACTCATCCTGCATGCTGCTGGGAGCCCTGCTGCCACTGTCCCAGCATCCCTGCCCAGGCTGTCCCGTGCAGGCAGCTGGCACAGCAGAGCTGCTCTTTGCCCTCTCTGGCACCACGTTTGCATTCCTCAAGCAAAGTCTAATAGTCATTCCAAAGAAACAGCATAAAAAAGCTGGTGGTTTTCCCAGTTTGCAGGCAAACTGGAGTCACCCATACAAACCAGCAATGAGTTGGTGCACTTCCTCATTTGTGCAGGGAGCAGAGCCCTGGGCCAGCCCCCAGCAAACAGGCATAGCACTGGGCTGAGGCAGAAAGGCAGCATGTCCTTCCCCCATGGTAAGGCAGCCCTCTCCCCCTCCTTGTATGTGGTGAAGCCCTCAAAGCCTGCCAGAAGGGAACAAAGAGCCACCTAAAATGTTGTGCTGTCCTTGGTATCCAGAAGCAGCTCAAGAACAACCTTTCCTCTAGCACAGTTCAAAGGTAAGGCTCCCCTTCAAAGTGTTCTCTCATCAGGACTGTCCTTTGGGCACCACCTTACCAGTAAACCTACTGACTGTTCTCACATGTGCTGGCAAGCTAAAAGTAGGTGACAGCAAAGAATCTGCTGGCGCCCACAAGAGCAAGCTTTCCCAGACACTTTTCCCCTGTGGCACTGGGAAGGGGCTGCAGGACCTGCTGCTCTTTTCACCTTCTCAAACACACAGCAAAAATATGTTCTTGTTGCTTGACCTCTCCACCTCTAAACCTTAGACTGAAAAAGTGGAAAGAGCTTTTTCTTTGTATCCCACAGATTATGTGATTTATTATAGAGTCATAGAATGGTTTGGGTTGGAAGGGACCTTAAAGATCATCCAGTTCCAACCTCCCTGCCAGCAGCAGGGACACCTTCCACTAGACCAGGTTGCTCAAAGCCTCATCCAACCTGGCCTTGAACACTTCCAGGGAGGGGGCATCCACAACTTCCTTGGGCAACCTAGGAATTTGTCATTTCATCTCTACATTTCAAACACCTGATAATATTGGAGCTAAATCTTGGCAACACAAATACAAAGGTGGCTCCCTGCACCAGAAGTTTAGTCTACAGAACCCTGTCAAAGTAAGCAAGAAAGGAAGCATCGTCTTTAGAAGCTATGGGGGCATTGCAGGGCTGTGATGGTGGGAAGAGGAAGATGATGGGCTAAGGCAGAGTCATCAAATGGCTCACTTGAGGTCACAGACACAACCCATGACAAAACTGACAGGTCTAATGTGCACTAGTGGAAAATATGAGAATTTTTTCTCACCTTTCCACATTTTCTGATCTACATATATAATTCCAAGGGATGCTTGAGGCACAACATGGTGTTTCTATACCAGATCACATAATCCTTGCTGCTTTAGATAAGGGCTTCAGTATATCTGGGGTTTTACCCATAGCTTAGGCATGCCCAAGGAAATTCAGAAGTGGGCATTGGGATAGCTATATATCTTCATTTTACATAGATACTCAGCATGTATACATGCAACGACTCAGATAAAAAACCCATCTTGCAGGACACTGCAGAGCTTGTGGTCTGTGTCTCAGCAGATCCTGGCAAAGCAAAGAGCTGGAGCCTTTTTTCTATGACAAAAACACATCCATCCAAATCTCCAGAAGCCAGGTCCAACTACATGGAGAAGTACCAGAGCTCTTTTAGCAGGGATAGCTGTCTCAAATTTCAAAAACTATATGTTGGCAGTGGAACAAATTCATAAAAGCTAATGGGCCTGAAAGAGACGGTATTTGTCCTGCAGTCCCTTGGCAAGGGCAAAAAATAAACCTGGAGAGAAAGACCTGTTCACATACTCTTTCTTTTCTCTTCTGCAGTTACAATAGCAGCATCAGTTAAAAAATCCCCCTATGGAGTCATAAGGTTTTAGATTCCTCAGCATTTCTATTTCTAACATTGCACATGCTTGTCAAGTCCAAATATGCTTAAGCAATTTAGGTACCTAACACTCATCTAAATCAAATGCTTAGGAAGGCTGGCTTTGAGTCCTGCTTGTTTCTTTTCTGATCCAGGGTCCTTCTGGGTTTGTCTCTGCACCCACAAAGCTGTGAACTCATTTTTTGATTCAAAAAGAAGCAGAAAGTGGCATGAAGCCAAAACCTGAAACTTGAAACAAGGCCAAATATGAGGAGGTTCACACTCAAAATTGCAGGAGTTGACAACACTAGCTGAAGTGTTTGGAAATGCCCTATGTTCATATGACATGGAATATGTTATTCTAGGTCTTTCTCCCTCCTCCAAATACTTCCTCAGCTTTCTTTGTCAACTCAAAAGAGACCATGGTCTCATCATAGCTTGATAATCTGAGCTCAGTTTAGAGCTGCACACCAAACAACAGTGAGCCTCCTGGCACAAAGATGTTGCTGAGCTTCAGGTGCAAAGACCATTAGGAGAATAAATCCCAAGGGAATTATGAACTCTGGTGCACTCAGGAAGCTACCGTATCTGGAGACTGACTGTACTTTCACTGAAACAGCAATTTTCAGATCCTCTCCATCAAGCAGGGTAGTTAGCCACGCAATATGGTTGTAGACAGAGCCTGTCAGCAGGAGAGCAGAAGTTTCCTAAAGACTTCAGCTGAACTTGCTACTTTAACAAGAGCTGTAAATGTCACCACATTGCCTGTGCTGTGGTCCTTGAAAGGATTAATATCTTGTCATGTTTGGTAAACTTTACAAGGACCACAGGAAGCTGAGGGACAGGCAACTGCCTAACACCGAGTGGTTCTCATCAGGTCTAATTAGCTGAAACAAAACAGCAGAGACCCAGGTAATAAGAGCTCTTCATGATATTAAGGTGAGTGGTGGCTGCATGAGGCAGGACACTCCATCCACTGGCTGCTGGAGGCACCCACATAGGAAGCTGAGGCTGAGCCAGAAGCTCAGTAGTTAACAAAAGAAGGAACTGCTTAGAAATGGTTTTATGTATTAGCCTTGTCCTGGCATGTTGTAAGGCACAAAAAAAGGGGCAGTTCAAAGCCCAAGGGCTGTCTCCCTGTCACTCACACAGTTTCTCAAGCATACACCACCTGCACAGCTGGTGCCAGGGCTGGAAGCATGCTGGAGGACTGGCTTATCCATCAGTCTAGGTTCCCTCCATCCCTCAACTCATTAGGATTGATGGTGACCCCCACTCTCAAACACCTTCAGACACGTGCATTGGAAACCACTACACCAGTTGCCTGTCAGAACTGGGCCAACACTGAAGCAGACAGACATTAGGCTATAGGTCACAGGGCAGGCATCTGAGACTCCTTCCTGGCACATGGCTTTGGAGAATCCAGCTATAGTTGTGACTACAGATGCATCACCAATAGTCAATAGGCACTCTGAGGGCCTGTCTGCTTCAAGAAGATTTTTTTAATGTGAACAGATCAGAGACAAGCAGAAAGGAGTTGTGAATTTGATGATAGAAAGGCACATGGCAAACCAAAGCAGCTATGCATGGGAGGAAGAGCCACAGGGCACAGAGACAGGCAAATGTTCTGCTGCTGCTATCAGCTGTCTGGCATTGGGACATGGAGCCTCTGGAAATGTAGTCAACTTCAACCAAATAGGAAAACACAGGCCCAGGGAATCGAAGGACACTCAAGATAACAAAAGAGATGCTGTAACTGCCCTCAAACCAGCAATACTCATAACAGGCCGAGTTGCATGACCCAGAACAGCCATACACAGAGGGATGCTCTGAGGCTGGTTGGGCTGTGATGAGCATCACTGCTTCCACTCAACCCCATATCCCAAAGCATATCAGCCTTCGATAGTGGGAAATTTGGAACACCAAGTTTTCCTAAATCTGTTCCCTCCTGCACCAGCTGAAAACAGTCAGAATAAGACAGTCGTGCAACAGCCTCAAACACCTACCAAAAATCCAGGTTAGTTGTTATTTCCTTCATATGCCTCCCTAGTCCCAGGTCTTGGGCTATTGAGGTGACTCCAAAGCAGCAGCCAGCCTGAGCCAGGGACCTGGCTAATACACTTGACCTGCAGGGCTGGACTCGGGCCCCAGCTGTTAGAGGGCACCAGCTGCAGCATCTGAGCAAACTTTGCAGGATTTACCAGAACAAGCTTTACTATGTTCCAATCGATAGAAGGGGAGAGGATAATACTCAACAGGATCCATTCTGCTTTTCCCAGTCCAGCCAGCCCCACCATTAGAGAGGAGAGCTCTTCCTGTCTTGGAGCCACTGCACACACCACCCCCTTTATTTGCAATTAGTCGAATAAGAATGCTCAGTCAGCTGGGAAATCTGCCTGAGTAAACGACATCCTCAAGTGCTTTCTAATCCAAGGAAGGCAGCCTCTCACTTCATTGTTAATGGGCTGCAGTGGGGAGTACCAAAATTTCTGCTGTGGACCCACATGCATCCAGGAACACTTCTTTAGCTAATTCTCTCCAGGACCCATGCCAGCAGCCCCATCCAGTCACCTGGGAGAACCTGCTAGGTCCTGCCAAGAGTTTGTGTCAGTAATTAAACTGCCTCAGTCTCACAGGCCTGGTTCCCTCCTCACAGCATCATGAGCATATACTGCTTAAGGAATGGTCCAGGCAGAAAGGACTACTGGATGAAGAAATATGGGAGCAATGGAAAGCCCAGAGGCAGGTTCAAGGATAGCTGTAGTGCTATTTCCATGGACAGGACTCTAGAAGTGAAAGAACAGAGGTTAAGAGTTGAGACAGAAGCTGCACTGCACCTGGCAAATCACACACTGGAATATTAACTAAAATAATCCTCTGCCTCATCTCTTTTAAATTCAGATGCACAGGGGAATCCATCAAGGTAATTTATGGTGTGTAGCTGCTGATACGCCAATCAAAGGAAGCCCAGAGTAACAAGTGTGTTAAAAGAGACCTCATTGATCATTATCTCCACAAACACAGGCTTAATTCCTTCAATCCCAGTTAATCAGGCTACTTTGTTACATTTCTTATACAAAAGGGAAAGTGATCAGTGGGAAGCATTAGGTATTAAATATGCAACCCCCAGATAGCTTCCCTTGTCTGGAGGGCGGTTGTGGAGGTGGTGCTTGGTAGGGCACATGTTCTGGAGCAAACCTAAAAGGTCCCCAGCCAGAGGCTTTCAATAGGACATTTTTTTTCTTTCATAAGTGGAAATTTCTCCACATACAAACCCCCAAGATTTTGATTAAAACCTGGCAATTTCCAGATACAGAGATGATGATTAGGAAGGCAGAAAGAAAAGAAAGAACTTCTCTAAATTCCAGGAGCCCACAATCAGCTTTCACAGAGGGAGCAGGCTCACACATTTTCCAGGAGCAGCAGAGCAAACCTTGCTCTGTGGATTGCAGATCTGGTGACAGGAGCTGCAGCAGGAAAGGTACCACTACAGCAGCTTCTTCTTCCACCTTCTGTTTAACAGCACAGAGGTCTCTCCTCCTAGGTCTGATATGTTTTTGTTCTTTACTAGAAAAGAAAGCCGTTCTGACAAGATTGGTAAGGACCTTTTTGCATGGACTGATGTGCTGTTGTGTTACTGTAAACTGTAACAGCATGGCCAACTGAAGTGTTGAAAGAGCAGGAGGCAATGCACAGATCAGGACTAGATCCAGTCTTACTAAATATAATAATTACTGATCTGGAAGAGGGGATAAGCAGCACATTAATTAAGTTTGAAGAGGATCTGAAACAGAGGAGCTGCCAATAATAAAATTGAAAAAAGCATACAAAGAGGAGGAAAAAAAAATCATGTGAGAAGAAAGTGGAGCCTATCAGCAAAGGAAGACACTAAAGAGAGGCTGATTGGGCAAGGAAGAGGTTCAACCCTACTTCACCCCAATAGCCCCAGAAGTCCCTTGCTTATCTCTACCTTTTTCCACAAAGCCAAAGCAGCCCCCAAGTGACTACTCAGAGAGCCCAAGTGACTACTCTGAGAGATGCAGGCACACACCCCTCTACCAAGCTGCAAAACAAAAGGACAAACTCCCTTCCCCTGCCCTGACAGTGGCAGCATTTCCAGCTTTGCTATGGCTGTCTTAAAGTTGCTATACATTATAAACTTCTTTAATGCAGATTACTTTGTTGAAGGTTATATCTACATCCAAAGATGAAATTTCAGCTGGCCTGCACTAGAATTGTTAACAGAATGACATCACCACTAATTAATCAGCCTCTGTCCTGGGCATTTCTCAAAGCCCCTGAATTCAAAGCACAACAATTAGTCACATATTCCAGCAGGAGTTGCTATCTTCCTTTTCTCTTGCATTCCTCTCCCATTTCTTGCTCACATACATGCTCTGTAGCTGCGTTGCTGAGCCAACCTAAGCATCCATCTACAATGAAAACAATCACATGGTATTGCTTCAAGTCTGTATTTGCCTTGCTTTTCATCATCCCTGATAGAACATTGGCCAACATCAGTATTAACAGAAGCAGAAATGCAAAGGACAAAGAAACAAATATTTCCCATGCTGCTGCAGAGAGCTGGACTCCACTGGGCCCCCAAGCAACCTTTCTGAATGCCCTTCAAAAAGCAAGGGCATAAGCACATACTGACCATGCAGAGTAGGAATTCCAGATTAAAAGGGACAAGAGGGACTTCAGTGGCTGACAGCTCTACCTGTCAAGTCAGGGATCTGGGACTGTCTGGGGAGGTATGAACAACTGAGACAAGGCAACACTGGTCAAATGCTGTGCTGGAGACATAGGACCCTGGACCATAAACAGCAGTCAAAGCATATGGGGAGGGGACCAAAGTCTATAAACACTGCTATGGCTGCATGTGTCTGCTGCCAACAGTCTGTGAAGCCTCTCCAGAAGCGATACCCACAAGGTTGTACAGTCAAGCACTCAAATCAGGAGTGCCAGAATTCAGGGCAGCCCTGATGTCCTTTCATACAGATATAAAACCAGCAAATTATGATACTGTTTAACTATATAATCCTATTACTTCACTATAGGACCTCCAGCTCTTTCAGCCAGCCAGATGCATCTATCCCAGACTGAATTATCACAATGAAGGAGCAGCATTCCTGTTTACTGGGAACTGCTATTTGTTGCAGAAAATGAGGGACAAATAGCAGATAGCCATAAAGCTGCAGAAAGATAGAGGATACTCATCTTGTGAAGGCACTTTGTGGGAGCACATGCTGCCCCTGGCTCTTACAGAATGCCAACAGAGCCACTCAAACCCAAGTTTCCATATGGAGCCACTTAACTTTTGTTCCCAGAGGTATATGAGGTCTCCTGGGTCTGCCTTACAGATGTGCCAGGCACCCACTACTGTTACTCAGAAGCAGCTGCACTGCAAAGAGCCCTCTGGGGTTAAGTATTCCAAAATCATGACCCTAGATATCTCCAACTCAACAGACAAAAGCATTCACTGCTTTTCTGCTCTAAGCTCTGCATGTCAGTTCTCACAAATTTAAAGAGAGGATAAAAATAACCTGTCTTCCAGTAGTGGTGGTGTGAAATTAAATTCATTACCATGGGTGAAGCAGTCTGATACAATAGTGATGAGTACTACTGTGCAGCAAAGAAGCAGATCCTATGATAGGCAAAAAAACCCCCTAAGAGCTACATTGAATACAAGCACTGGGTATCCTATATGCTCAATGAGGCAGAGGTGCTTCAGAGAAGACCCAGGGGGGTCAGGTAATTGGGCTGTATTGATGCATATGCACAGCATGGGGTGGGGTAAGGTAAAAGAGGCAGATCCAATTTTCATCTCCCAACTCTTGAATATCAAGCTTCACTGTCTGAACATTTCAGTAACATCAGCATACATAGTACAGAGAAGCTTGGTAAAGAGCAGAAGATTAAAAATGAAGCTGGGAAAAAAGACTAAATGAAACCAAACACAAAACCCAGAGAAACAGTTGGGCCAAAAAGACTAATGAAATCAAGGTAGAGAATACCAGGTTTGCAAAAAAGCTTGACTGCTTACAAGGAAGCACAACTTCTTAAAAAGGCTAATCTAGGAGCCAGTACTTCATTTACTCTAAAAACCATAGCTATAAAAGATATATAGAATGTAGAGGTCAGGGGAAAGGGAAGGTGGGCAAGTAGAAAGGTTTGCATCTCTTGGTGGGAAGGCACACATGTGAAAGCAGGGCTGTCAGAGTGACTCCAGGCATCCTAAAAGCCATGCAAAGAACACTGAGCAAGCACTGCTAACCCCTCCTGCAACTGCAACACCCATGAGGTCTCACCATAGACTCTGGGGAGTAATTTTCAGCTGTCTGATGCCTTTGCCTGGCTTGCATTTTGCTGTTGGGGATTGAGCTTCACAGATCAGCAGCCAGCTGTCCTTGGCCTCCAGCCCACAGCAAACACATCTGGAACACCTGCAGTTGGCAAACTGCTGTTGGCCAAGAAAGGATTCATCATGTGGATTCCCTTTACTGCCTTCCATGTAATGCTGTTAATTGGAAGTGTGAGACAGTCACACTTGTGGTCACCTATGCACGCAGCTGGTTGGGCTCTGTTCCAGACATGGCATTTCTGTGGCCTGATAAATCTTCCCGTGAGAAAATAAAAAATTAAACCAGAAAAAAAAAAAGCTTTGTTAGGTGAAAGTGGATAAGAAAACTCAAAGAAACAGAAGGCTATTTCTCACCAAGAAACCAGCAGTTTGAATCAGCTTCAACTCTCATACCAAGACACACACACAAAAAAAGAGCGTATCATAGTTGCTGCTAAAGATACTTTTTTTTAACCTGGGCTGATAATATCAACTAGTTTGCAAAACAAAACCCTGATGAGACAATAAAGAAAAACAGTCAAGCTGCCTTCAACCCTTGACAGACAAACCTCAGCGCCTCCAGAGCCAGGCAGTGCTGTGCACCAATCACTGCACTGAAAGGAACAGAACCAGACCTGGTCCTGGCCAAGAGGACAGGGCCAAGGAACACCACCACAATCCACAAGGTTTTTTACAGTGGGATTAAACACCTCTGAAAGTTACTTAGATATTGGGACATTATAGCCTGCATGAGAACAGCTGCACATTTTCTTAAAATGCTGAGGGAAGGAAAGCCACATCTGGGGTGGTACCAGGTTGTGCAGATCAGGACCTCTTTCCAAAAGGGACTGTTGTCCTTTGGCAGTGACTAGCACCAGAATACCCTGTTTCAGGAGACCTAGAAAGAGGCATACGTAAAAAGGAGGTTACTGAGGGATTCCCTCAGCTGTTGACACACCAAGATACTTGGCAAGACACTCACTCTGGAAACTGCAGAGATGCAGATGCTGTGCAAGCTCCCTCTGGGGCTTTCAAGAAGTGTCTGACTCAAATGCAAATCAATGCAAGGCTGAAGTCAACTACTCTGGAGAGAAAAAGCTCCATCCAGAGCCAAGCCTAGGCCAGCCTCTGTGCCACTCTGGAGCCAAGAGGCAGTGTCCCAGGGCCCTGCCTAGCTTGTGGAGAGGGAACAACACACCAAGGGGAGCCCACAGTTTTGTACCACATTTCCAAGAGCTTCCCTTGACCACAGCACTGAGTTTTCCTCTGCCCCCCCAACGTGGTTACCTCCATTCTGCACTTCATCTTTATTTTCTCAGGCTCTCCTCTCAGCCCTTGCTGGTCACACTCCCATCCCTATGCCTGGGGCAGGACTGTGCCTTTGTCCCATGACAACTTATGGCAAGCAGGCTGCAGTGCTGCCTGCAAGGGTGCAGCAGATCTCTCCTCCTGGGCATCACTGCACAGACTGACCACGGTCTGGGAAGTTTGTTTTGCCAAATCCAACTGCTTCCCTCACAGTTCCCAGACAAGGCTGGAAGGGGGAATTACTCATAGCACAAGGAAATCTCCCTAAACTGCAGCTGTACCAGGAGTCAAGACAGCAACAGATATACTTGAAGGGCCAGCCAGGTCACAGTCCTGCTGGGGAATGACACTGCTGTGAGGCTGATTCCTAACATGGGACAGGAATGCATTTGCTCCAGTTGAGATCCTGCTGCTTTCTGTGCCTACACACCAGCAGAAGGACCACTGCAGATAACACAGACCCTCTCAACAGGCACAGAGATCAGGGCAAGAGGCATTGGTGTCAGCAACAGCATCTGCCTGCAGGCTTGCCTGGAGGGAGGCTGGATGAATCCAGTGGAGGATCTCGCCAAACAGGCTGGGATAACTGCAACAGACGTTGCCCATCTCCACAGCTCTGATCAGACCCCACCACTTTTGCAGAGAACAGTGTCCCCGCACCCGCCTCGGGCTGACAGCGGGGCAGGGCCCGGATAGCTCGCCTCGGCCGTGCCGTCCCGGCCCGTTCGGGCCTCCGCCGCCGGCCGGTTCCGCGGCTTCTGCTGCCCTCTGCCAGCCACGGGCGGGAAGTGCCGCTGCTGCGGGAGGGCCGGGCCGGGAGAGGGGCTCTCGGGATACCCGCACAGGGACTGTGGCGGGTGACACAGGCAAATGGGTCCGCACAGGCAAATGCAAACATCCCCCCGTTAAACAAGAACAGTCTCTCAAAGCAGCACCCCTCGGTGAGACCTCCGTCCTCCCCGCCCATCCTGCAAGTGCCGGAGCTTACAGAGAACCCACCTCAGCCAGGCTACAAACCACTCATCCAGTTTCCAGACCAGAGCACCTGTTAGACAGAAACCACTGCACCTCCACTGGTGACAGCAGATCGCCAGATGAGCATTGCAGAGCAGAAGCAGCAGGGATATGGGTGTACAAAGATACAGCTTCTTTTATTTATGCATATTTATTCCTGCAGAGAAGTGATCAAACAGCAGGCAGGGAGCTCCCTGGGAATTTCTACACAACACCAACACCTGGTTCCTAAGGAAGGGGACTGATTCAAGAGCTACTTTCCAGACTCCAGCAAAATCCAAGCTCTCTAGTTAGATGAACACAGTCCTGTCATCTCAAAGAGTCTATTCCCCCCCACCCACTTCCCTTTCTACACAGCATTTCTAGCAGCCCTTAACACATGATTCCCAGTGTCTTTGCTAAGACACATGCTAAGAAAAGTTGTAAGGAATAATGGCATCACCTGCAGACATGTGCCACAGCCATTCAGGTCAACCAGCGCGTTTCTGGTAAGTGGACATATCCATGGGAGACCTCTGCTTTCCCAGATGATTTTCTGTTTTAAACTGAAGCTTATTCAAGCATTTTCATCCCAGTGATGCCTGGAAGTGTCCCTCTGCAGGTAAAGTGACTGTAAGATGGCAGTTTTATATATCTGGAGGTTTGGTTTGTTTGTTTTTTTAAAAAGCTGAACTATGGATAGTTCCTTCTTCATATTACTGCTTTTTAGCAGTCAGGGCAGCAGAGCCCAGCCTGTAAACCTACTCAGCAAGGTAAAGAGCAAAGTCAGGGCTGCAGAAGTTCCCTGCCTACACAGCTGTCCCAGTTGGACATCTGATAAGTCACTGCCTTTTTTTTGAGGGACAGGGAAATCCGATCTCCCTACACCTGCGTTAACACCCTACAGACAGCTGGCAGCACCTCTAACCCTGCCTCTGCTGGAAGAAAGAGCTTCAGCACAAACACACTTCACCCCTACAGCTCTCAGCCATGCCCAGACAGCAACTTAGCACTAAGTATTTGCCAGTTTATGCTACTGTAGACATACCACATACTCACTGCATCAGGCTCATGCCTCTCCTTCAAACTCTTCCTGCCAAGCAGGCAGCAGGGCCCATTGAAAGACAAGTCAGTTCACTGCCCTCAGGGTCATCCCTCTGCCCTGACCCGTCATGGTCCTAAGCCTGTGCCTGCAACGGCCACAAGACAGAGAACCTGCACCTGCCACGCACTGCTGTAAGCTCTGGAGAGGCCCCATAAAACTATGGAGTTTGCTTTTCTTTCCCATTAGAACTCTTCACTGGCTACTCACAGCTTGTGGGTAAGTGGGTTGAAAAATCTTGGTTTGATCTCCAAGAGGAAGATCAGCTTTTAAGAAATGTTCAGACAAAGTGTGACATAACAGGGTATCTGTTTCTTCAACAGATCTGCTTCACTGCATTTGTTTGAAGTCTGACCTGATTATTCTTGCAATTATATTTGTAATGCTCATCAGGTATCCTCGGAGAAATAGATAGTCACTTTTTTTAGATCATGCATATGCAATGAGACAAACAAAATATAGCTCACTTGTCCTGTTCTTCCCCTCTACAGCAAAATGCACATCCTTAACAATTGCTCCAGAGAAAGCAATAGCAATTCAGATGGGACAGAGAACCAGTTTCTGGTCTGCCTTGGGCACATGCACCAGAAGTGCCATCTGTCTTCATTGTAGGGATGAATGGTACCCACATACTGGAATGAACCAAAGAAAGCTGTTTCCCTGTCACCCCTGCAGTTGCCCTACTCATATTAGGAGGTCATGTATACAGTGCCTTCCTCTAATATTGTTCATGGATGTTTGTATAAGTTTACCTAGATTTTTAAATTGTCAAATTCAGCTCCATGGGTACTTTTATTCCTGTTTTATATAGTTTATTAACCATTGCCTGGACAAGATAGAAGCAGGGATGATCACTCTTGGTACTTTGCAGCAGTGACCTTGCCACAAATGTGCCACCAAAAGGAGAGGGACACTAATTGAGCAGATGATACAGCATCAGTTCAGCACTTTGTGGCTGATGAGATGCCACCCACATGTGCTGGGTTGGGTCACACTCCCCTCAGGTAGTATCACCTTAGCACTGGGGGAACTAGGAAGATAGATTGGAAGACCTTCTGAGGAGGCAATAACAAAAGCCAGCCCAGCCCACAGCATGAACCTTGAGACATCAACTACAACTGCGAGCACAGGCCAAGCCCCTCTGGTCTCTGAGGCTTGTCACATGTTACAGTTCCAGGGCACACGGTAAGGTCCACAGGCAGCCCCTGACATCAGGAAATGCTGTCTCACCCAGGTGCCTGGTCAGCTCAGCCCCCAGCCCTTGGTGAGCTGCAGCCAAGGCTGCATCTCTCAGCCTTGCTGTTGAACAGCTGCTCAGTCACAGATCAACAATCCCTCTCAATTCCTGCCTCAGCACTCCCTTCCCTGCTATTAAACCTCCCAGCCAGGGAGGGCTGGGATCAGGGTCAGCAAGCCTGGGGTGCAGACACTCCACACCAGTGTCTCTCACAGAAACCTCCCTCTGGGCCCGAGTTAGAGGCAGAAAGTTTGAGATGCTGCAGAGTGCTGCCATAAGCAGAAACCATGGACACAGGCAGTCTCTGCACCTCATAAATCATCAGGAGGGGGCAGAGAACAAGCCACCATTTCATCAGTTAATTGCAACTGTTAATCATATTTTCATTAACCTGAAATGAAACTGCCAGCATTCCCCCTTTTTCCACCCCATGCCCCAAATCTCATTTCTCAGATAGCTATTCTCATCAGCTAGGACACATGCTGTCCTTTGCAACATGCATCTGGCCAGCTTCCCGTTTACAGTAATTTCCAAACCCTGCTACCTTGCTTCTCCACATCTGCAGGCACACCCCTTCCTCAGCAGGCACACATACTGCCTTCGCTGTACAGGTGACAAGTTTAACTCCCATGTACGCTTCCAACCCTGCTCTAAAAACACTCTGCTCGTAAAACTACTGCCACCCTAACCTTGCTGAGGGTGGGGAAAGCCTGCAAAGTCTATACCCCTGACTGTCACACTGCTAACTTACTGAACGTGTTGCTATAATAGCATGTCTTGTTTGCCCTATTGCTCTCCATGCACCTGTAAACAGGACTTCATGCCAGTTGAGACAGGCAGGAGGGACAGGGAAGCCTTGATCCTCTACAGGGCAGGAAGTAACTGCAAGGGCTGCTCTGCACTGTGCTGGGGATGGAAAGGAAAGTTAATAGCTCAGTAGAAATCTTGCAACAATCAGGACTCCCTCACTGCCTGCCTGCTGCAGGGATGGGGGACGGGCTGTGAACCCCTGCCCCATGCTGTTCCTTGCCCCTCGCACAGCCGCAGCAGCTGCTCTGCACACCCCAGCCTTTCTCCTGCTCCCCTGACAGCTTCCGCTCATAGCTCTCTCTCCATGAGGAGAAGGGGTGTTGATTAATGTTAACTGAAGACTTCGGATGCTACACCTTCCCCCAGGGTACAGAGAAATAACGAGCAGTGACATTTGAGGTCCCCTTTGCCTATGCTCTTACAGCAGTGCGTCTCAGCCCTGCCTGAGGGGACAACTCACCTCTGGGGTGAGAAGGGGACTCAGCATCACCATACCTTAACTGCTCTCCCTTCCCTGCTCCAGCTCTCAGTCCCAGGCCTGGAAAACCCTCTCTTCCAGGCTGAAGCATCACATCCCTCATGTCTTTCTGCTCTTAGGAAAGCAGTCCCCGAACAGAGCCCAAACACTCCCTAGAGGCTATCCCCAACCCTGCTAAGCACAGGACAGCACACTGGTGGAGCTGGAGCAGCACTCACCAAAGGGCAGGTGAGAGTGAGGACATGGGAGCAACCACAGAGCTTAGAGCTTCCTACTCAGCTTGCTCTGGTTCAGTTTTGTCTACCAAGGTCACTCCCAGTCTGAACTAGGTGACTTGAGAGAAAGCAGTGACCACCCTGGTCAAAGCCAAGCCCTACAAAGGGCAGGACAGCACTTCTTCAGCCTCCAGAGCTGTCCCAGACTTCTTAGATGGGGATGTTGTGCCTCTTCCTCCATTTGCTTAGTCTCTTCACTCACTCCTAACATCCAAGAGTGAACTCAACTCTTTGCTTGCTCCAATACCTGTGTGGCTGAAAGGAGGTTAGAAAGCCAACCAGGGAAGGGAGGAGAGCTTGGTTAGAAATCAGGACCAGAAGCTCCAAGCTCTGCAGTTGCTTTTGCCTCCCTCTCCTCTCCCCTGCCATCCAAGGAATCTCAGATGTGCTAAGCAGCCTGTAAAGGTGTTAATTGAGAACATATCACCTCTGCCACAATTGTGGTGCAACATGGTACCCAGCACAGAAATGAGACAGAAAGAGCATACTTACTCTCACAGTGTGAAAACTGCTGGGTTAAATGTAACAGAGGCTTGCTGGCTCCAGGAAGCATAGCTGATCTCTTCATTTGATGGCAGAGTGCTTACTTTGCCAAACAGCCCTCAGTCCCCATGGAGCAGGCAGTTTCTCCCATGTTAAATGTATATATACATTACCAGGTACAACAGAGGTGCATAAATTCCCTTCACTTTATATATATGCCCAGAAAGTGCCACAACACAATGTTTCATCAGCCAAGCCCCACTTTTTTTTTTGGTTCAGTCAGTTTTTGATTGGGTTAAAGTAACACTGGTTTCTGCAGATGCAGAACTCAATAAAGAAGGTGTGCAAAGAGAGGCCAAGAAACCTTCGACACCTCACTGGCAGCCTCCAGCTGAGACATCACAAACAGGGCACATGATCGCTCCTGGTCAGGACCTGCCTCTGTGTCAGCCTTGAGAGTTAGCATCTGCCTTCCAGTTAGAGCTTTAGCTACAAATTTCCTCAGCCCCTTTGTGCTTACCTGACCCATTAGGCCCAGACAATCTTGGAGGGAGGATAAGCTGCATTTGTAATATCCCATCACACTGACAGCACAGGCTACTTGGCATTCACCCGAGGTCTTCCACAGGATCATTTGTAATCCCTTGGACTTGAGTCTAACCCAGGACATCCTTATCAACTACCAGTAAGGAGAGCTTAAGTGCCAAATAAACACTCCCATGAGTTATAGACCTGCTCTCCCAGCTAAGCAACTCCCACACCTTGCACTCATGTTAGGGCACCACCAGTGCCCACCATCATTAAAAACAAAGCACTAAATTCAGCAGAAAGCTGATTTAGTTTAGCCATAGGCAGGAGGAAGAGGGTGAGAAACAGGACTTGCTTGCCTCAGTTCCATCAGAAAGAAAAGTGACCTTCAGAGTTTGAAATTAGTAAAGAAAAAAGTCAAACCCAACATTTTTCATGACAATGGTAATTAAGTGTTGCTTTCCCTTCAACTGCATTCCTTGTCTATCTCATTGCATAGGAGCTTCTGTTTACAAGAGGTCTGCAAATCAAAATACAACCCTTCTAACAAACTGGCCTTACCAAACACCCTCTCTGCCTTTATCCAGCTAAAGTTATTGTGCTCATCAACTGGGGAGTGTTAACCAGCTGAAACTTCAGGACACCCTAAGTAGAGCACTTAATCAAATTACCCCTTCTGACCTCAAAGTCCAAGAGCTCAAACCTTCTTGAACCCCTATCAAAAGTTGAGGCATTATAAGCCATTTCTTATACCAGACTAGCTGACTGCCAAAAACCATAGGAAAACACCACTCACCTTAAATAAGACAGCATTAATATTTACTAACTGAATGCAAACCGCATAACAGCTCTTATCTGTGCTGCTTATTTGTGCCAGGTTTAAGAGCAGCCCAATAAAGACATGTCAGCAAGGCTTCTTTTTTAAAAAGGGTGCCAAGGGATCTTGTTGCAAGTTAAGATCTTTGAGAAAAGCAAGGAGATTCATTGCACTAAGTGCGTGGTATAAAACTGGGTTAGACAGGACTGCTCTCCCTAGGGAGCTAGCTTTGCCATTCACCTGGGGGGAAGTATCTTTTAGAGAAAAAGCAATCCCCAGTATTACCCAATGCATTTAAGATCATGGCCCTTTACCATCCCAGTTTTCCTCATCAGCTGGGAGCACCAGCTGGGTGGATGGCATCCTCAGTTCCTTCTGTGCATTATCCTAGCTGGTTGAGAACATATCACAACTAAAGGAATAAGGCTACCACCTTCCCAACTCCCCAACCACAGCCCACGTTTTCATGGCAGCTACAGCTTTAGCATCACCTTCCTTTGCAATACATTAAGCTAATCCAGGTAATTCTCCATAGAAACCTGAAGAATAGCTGCTAATACATCCCAGCCCATTTTAAAGGAAAGACCACATACAGGGTTTGCCAGCTGTATTATGTCCATGATAATTTTATACCACTTCATTTTATTACCTAGCACTGTGACACAGAGCAGCGCAGGCTGCAGCTGGAACACGGTGCCCAAATTTGCAGCAGCATCTAAGAGTCTGTAGACTCACTGTCAGGAGAACTGAAAAGCAAGGGGTGCTTATTAGCCTTGTTTCTTCAGGCTGAAAGAAGAGCTTTGAAGACACAGGCAACAAAGAGGGAAGTTTCAACTCACCTGAAGCATTTTGCTAAAAATAGCAACTCTACCCGCATCACAAGCTTGTCTTAGACTGTTATAGTATTTCAAAAGAAAGGTTATACATACAGCTTCCTTCTCTTACCTCACCAAATTTCTGATCAGCAGCTGCAGCACATACACACCCATTACAGCATGTACAGTACCCTGGCAACCATTCTGCCCTTTGGGTTTATCAAGCAGTAGGTCCAGCTCAGGTCCCCACAACACAGAGGGATCACAAAACTCAACAACTCACTGCAGAAGGAAGAAGGCTAAAACAAAATGCAGAAGCAAAAAAGAACAACTAATTAGAGCAAGGATTAAAAAACCCCCAACCAACCAGGCTCTGTAGTGCATCTGATTGCACTCCTGAAACTGGGTGCCTCGCCCAGGTCCAGAGCACTCTGCCCCACAGTTCTACTGAAAGGATGAACCAAGTCCAACCCGTGAGACCTCCCACAGAGACACAGCACCTAACAATCAGTAAATATGCTTATTGTGATCTGCAGGTAATGAACTGCAGATGATTTTACTGCAGTCTGTGGGGTGGATACAGGGGTTCCCTGTAGTATCACAGGTGGGCATGGTTTACTGCTGGAGGCTGGCATCTTCCTGCGGCTTGAGAGGAGATGGATGTTGGCACCAGTGCCAAGGCTGCTGCTCCCAGGCTCAGATTTTGTTCCTGCTCAGGCTGGGAGTGCCCTGGGTGAACACAGCACTTTGCTGAGATAATCAGTGCTTAGAATAATTCCTCAGCAAACACCCCACCTGGAGAGCAAAGCATCCCTCTCCAGTGCCCTGGTTTTGCAACAAGATGTTTTTACATGAGAGCTTTAAAGTCATCTAGCCTGCTACACATCACCAGTGAGAGATGATGTTTGGGCTAATGCTCGACTACATCTCCTAGGGCAAAGGCCAGGGAGAAATACTGCAGGAGAGTGGAGAGGGAGGGAGAGGAATTCCCTGAGCAGAAATTATTTTGAGCAGAGAAATCTGCAGAGCAGTATGGAGTGAGGCAGAAGAAATGCAGGTGAGGGAGGTGGCTGTGATGGGGGAGACAGAAGAACAGAGGGGAGTGGAAACTCCCTGGCTCTCGTCCTCAGGGAGGATGAGTGGGAAAGAAAGGATGCTGCTCACTGGGGCTTGGTAGAAGATCCCTGTCAGGAGCTGTCTGGGCTCAGCAGTGCTTCCCCCTGCAAAGGGATTCCTTCTGCCACCCGCTATTGGTCCTGGCGCAGTGACGAGCTGGAGTGGATTTCTCTTGCCTGCATATGTGGTAGAGATATAGGAAAACAGCAGCCCCAACCCCCTCCACTCCCCTCCATTGCTGAATGCTCTGCACCAGGGCTGAGCACTCACACAAACCCACAGGACATGTCTGCAAGGAAATCCACTGGGGTTTGTACTCAGCCTGTCTGCAAGATGCAGGGGGAGGGGTGCTGTGCCAGCAAAGCACTGGGGAAGGGATTCAAAAGCCCAGTCCCTGGTGAGAGCCAGCACATCTCCATCTGCTGCTGGCACCAAAACACCCCCCAACCCCACAGCCACGCTGAGGTCCTGTCTGTCCACACAGAAACAGACATCCAGACACCAACTAAACTAGTCTTGCAAAGCTGTTGTGCTCCTGCATGTGCAGAAGGTGCAAGCAAGGCAGCCCAGGAGATGTGGGACCTGGGCTTCCTTTTCCCACTTGTGAATCATAAAATAGTTTGTTTGGAAAAGACCATTACAATCATCTAGTCCAACTGGGTTTTTTGTTTTTGTTTTTTTTTTTTTTTTTTTTTTTTTTTGTTTTTTTGTAAAAGGGACACAACTCTCTATCCACCTATTCGGGATCATGGCCAACCATGTCTGAGCATAAAACATTACAGCCTAAAAGCCTACCTTAAGTTCAAGTTGTATTTTAGTAACAAAACACTGATCTCTGACACAGACCTCCTGTATGACCTTAGGACACTCCTCTTTTCTTGTCCCTCTTGCCAGTGGAAAGATCTTCAGTTATTACCTTGAGAGCTGCTTAGGAGCAGAAACTGGCTCCTGCCCTGTCCTGTGGAAGGATCTGCCCAACTGGGAAGCATTGCAAGAGAAACTGCAGTGGAGTGGACTCAACTGGTACCTTCTTTCCAGGAGTACATCTGCTATCTGCCTTCCTCCTTGGATATGAGCTGCAGGAGCATCCTCAGAGAGCTGCTCCCACTGAGCACTGGGAAAGCAGCAAGAGCAGAGCTGCTTCATGAAGAGAAGCAAGCCAGAAGCCAAAGGCGACCATGGCACAGTCAGTGTCCTTACCAACCAGAGTGCAGCCCCACTGTACCACGGTAGGACAGGCTTCCACACAAGGCAAGGCAATGGATCAGATCTAGGGAACTCACCCAGAGAAGAGGCTGCAAAATATGTGTAACCCCTCTAAGAGGCTTATCCAAAGACAGCTACAGCATGGCCCCAAATAAGGGATAGCTCTCTGGGCCTGAGCTTAAATGGAGTCATGGCCCAATGGGTGGGTGGGTGTTAGTGGACATCCCAGGTGTGGCTGGTTGGAGCAGTTGGGGCCTGGCGGTGCACTCAGGGCCCTGACACAGGTGAGTCATCATAGTATCATAGGATCGTTTAGGTTGGAAAAGACCTTTAAGATCATTGAGTCCAACCATTAACCTAAAACTGCTGAGTCCACCACTAATCCATGTCCCCAAGCACCACATCTACACGTCTTTTAAATACCTCCAGGGATGGTGACTCAACCACTTCCCTGGGCAACCTGTTCCAATGCTTGACAACCCTTTTGGTGAAGAAATTTTTCCTAATATCCCATTTAAACCTCTCCTGGTGCAACTTGAGGCAGTTTCTTCTTGTCATCAGAAAAAGAGTCCAACACCCGCCTCGCTACACCCTCCTTTCAGGCAGTTGTAGAGTGACAAGTTCTCTCCTCAGCCTCCTTTTCTCCAGGCTAAACAACCCCAGTTCCCTCAGCCGCTCCTCACAAGACCTGTTCTCCAGCCCCTTCCCCAGCTTCATTGCCCTTCTCTGGACATGCTCCAGCACCTCAATGTCTTTCTTGTAGTGAGGGGCCCAAAACTGAACCCAGCACTCGAGGTGCAGCCTCACCAGTGCCAAGTGCAGGGGTATGATGGCTTCCTTAGTCCCTCTGGCCACACTAGTTCTGATACAAGCCAGGGTGCTATTTGCCTTCTTGGCCACCTGGGCACATTGCAAAGCTCATAAAGCAAAACTCTCCAGGGGTGGATGTCATGATGGTTGGGCGTTTTTAGGTGTCACAGGTGACTTCTCATCACATCTTACTTTATGCCCTTGTCTGTGATTTGACAAGGAGCAGCACACAAAGTGCTGATGTGAAAGTCTCACAGAGCTATTGCAGAGCTGGATGCTGCTCAGAGGCTGGAAGGAAACCTCAGTGAAACCTCGCAAGAGACCTGAAGTGCAACCTGGACTAATCTGCAGTCCTGGCCAGAGACACCCCAGAATCAGATTGAAACATCCCCTTGACATATCTGGACAAAAAGGAGCAGGATATTTAGCCTGGCATTAGTCAAAACTGTGTGAAACCGTGGTGTGTCACATTGTCCCACATGACGTGCATGAGGGTAACACATGCCTGCCTGCTGCGAGGGCACAGACGAAACCCTTTGGGTTGGGAGGTCACCTCCAGGGTGGCAACAGGGACTGCTGTGGTTGCCATTTGTATGGGGAGTCCTGGTGTCTTCTCCAGCATCTCAGAGGTCCTGTGTGGAAGCAGTGAAGGCTTTGGC
The DNA here is from genome assembly GCF_000700745.2 of Antrostomus carolinensis. Taxonomy (NCBI): domain Eukaryota; kingdom Metazoa; phylum Chordata; class Aves; order Caprimulgiformes; family Caprimulgidae; genus Antrostomus; species Antrostomus carolinensis. The sequence goes on along the minus strand of NW_010297577.1, from coordinate 132,001 downwards.
CATACAGATAGACCTGCTTTTTTAACCTCTTCACTCCTGTCTGTTTCTTAGGGAACACTCCGCGTGATTTCTCATAGGGAACAAAAATTACCTAATGCTTGAAAAACCCAGGATCTCAAACAATTTTAAAAACAATGTAATTCAGAGTCACCTTCTCCATCCTGTAATGGGGAGGGTAAAGCAGTTCAGAGTGTTAAGGAGATTCATGGGGTGTCATGGCACAAATAGAGCCTGGGTCTCCTGCTTGCACCCTGTCCACTGCTCGGCTTTGCTTCCCCAGGGAGAGATGTTGGGAAGAAAATGGGGGGTTTTCAAGAAGAAAAGTGGTTAAACTCTCTCTCTCCTCTCCCCGCATCAGCCAGGACACCGATGATACTGTTTTTCTCCCACCACAGTAACATCGTTATTCAACTTGGCAGCACAAGGTGGAGTGAGTGAGTGAGTGAGTGAGTGAGAGAGGGAGAGTGTGTGCAGTTGGTATTTTTTAATCTATCAAACATTTGCCGATTGCAAACTCCTGCCTGGCCGTCTGCGCTGCAGCATCCCGCGTTGCCATGTCAACAGAAGCTGTCACCCCTTTGTCGTGAGGGAATGCTCCGCTTTCCTGGGGACTGAGGGCTGGTGACAGAGGGATGTGCATGTGCCTGGCTGATGCTGACCACTCACCAGGGTATTTTTTGGTATTTTTTCCCCAGAGCTTCCAGTTCTAGGAGACGATTTACCCCTCATCAGCCCCTTTAAGATGTCATCATCAGTGCTTGACTTAATCAGGACATCTTGGCATGAAAAATAGCCTTCTCCTGACCCCTGCCCTTCCACTGTGAATTAGATATAACAAAGCCAACGGCTCTTCCACTCCCCACAATGCCTCACCACCCTTCTACCCTCGCTGCTGCTGCAGGGGAGTGTGCAGGGCTGGAGGGAGCTCATGGATCGGGCCAGGCTGCGGGGCCTCTGCCTGCTCATTTCTGTGCTCTTCTCTCCCCCTCTGCAGAAACAGGGAGCAGAAGCACCACAGAGCCAGGCTGCCCAGCCTGGTGCCACCATGGTTTCTTTTAGAGTGTGTTTAAAGCATCAGCTTCCCAGGGAGATGTCCTGCAAGGCTAGTCAGGAAACAAAGAAGAGGAAGTTTGATTAATTTTTCTTCTTTCCATTGGGGGAAAGATGCCTGTGGAAGAGTTGTGGATGTAAATGTGAGTGCCACCACCAGGAGACAACTCCCCCAGGGTGTTGGTTGACTCACGGACAAGGAAGTAGTGGATCTTCTGCCCAGTTCCAAGCTCACACCAGGCTGTCCTCCCTTCTGTCCCTGGGGGACTGGGGAGGAAAGTGTCAACATGGCAAGGTGGGAAAGGAGTACAGGGCTTGTGCTGGAAGAGAAAGCAATGGCATGCCAACCAGCACTTACCTGAGACTGGGAAAACAAGAATCTCCTTGGATCAGAATTGTCCCTTGCTTTGCCTGCTGGTTACAAGGTGTACATGGCTTGCAATGTGAGGGGAGGTTGGACTAGAAGATCTACAGAGTTCTTTGCAACCAGTTTTTCTATGATTAAATCTCTGGGCATCACCAACTTGTTGGTTCAGTTTTCTCTGCAGAACTGGGAAGCCTTTACTGGAAGAATTGTTACGATGGGGGTCTGGAAAACAACTTTGCAACCAGAAGCTGGGATTGTGGGCTCGGAAGCAGGCTGGGAAGCTGCTGCTTCTCCTGGGAGGTTGCTGGCTGAGGCACCCTAGGTGCAGGTTCCCTGGGGATACAAGCAACCAGCTCTGTCTTTGCTCCTGGGCTTGCCTCTGGAGGCTGTCCCTTGTGGTTATGTCTACAAAGAGTTTTATCTTCTCCAGCTGTGAAAGAAAAGTGGCCCCTGCTCTAGTAACAGTGACTGGATGAAGGGGCTAGCAGAAATATTGGTCACCTCACTTCAGCATGGGCAGTGTTGTTCTGTGTCCTCCTTTGAAGAGAACCCAAGAAGATGTGAAGGTCTGGATTTAGCGTGAGCTGTGGGTTATTTAGGCTTAGCAGTACACTTGTGCTGGAGCCCCCAGGGAAGACAGCAGTGGGATTTGCCTTTATTCAATTAAAGAAACAAACCAAAATGCATTGCTGATATCTGCAAGCCCAGTATGGCTAGCTGCTGGCTTTGGAAAATTATAACCAGCCGAATGTGCAACCACACCATGCCTGATTTTTAGCCTAGTGTCAGGTCACCTCCTATAGCTTTTTGGTTTGCAGATGAGGGCCAGAAACTCCAAAGAAAGCAAAGAGAAAGATGAAGTTTCCAGGAAGTGGGAGTTCAGGGTCAAACAGCAGCCTGGGGGAGCATAGCAGAGGCCAACGAGACCCTGTTGTTGGCACCCACCACTGACACTGACAGGGTTTGCTGGGTTCCAGGACAGCAGAGCCCCAGGGTGATGTTCACCTGGGCTGCTGCTCCTCCCTGCAAGCCCCTGCAGTTCCACAAGAAGGCTCAGCACTGTGGCCATTCCTATTTCCCATTCACAAAGTAAACTGCCTTTCCTTCCCGGAGGAGGTTTATACCGATCACTGTTGCAGGAACACTTTATAATTCCCTTTCCAGTTGCTTTCTCTTGCCTCCCTGCAGTTTCCTTGGAAAAGTTAATTTTCCCTGTGGACTTTCTTTAGATGGAAACATTTGCTTTCAATGGATTTGGTGAACACAGGAAACAACAGTTTGGAACCTGAATGGAAATAATTTGAAGCACCATGGGCATGCACTGAGAAAGTTTGTACCCCTCTATCTGTGCCTCAGTTCACTGTACATGTGAGTTATGACCTGAATTTATGTCCACAGGTTTCCATAAGCTCTTGTGCTAGCTTCGACTCACTTTCTCCTACCTTCTGCAGCATAAAGCAAATGAAACATGCTACTGAAGTGTTATGTCTTTGCACTCCCTTTAGGCTGGTGCTAGCTCAAGCAGGAGGTGTTGGCTGGTGGAAAGTCAGATGTTTCAGCTATTGCTTCAATTATAGATAGCTCTTCCTGAGAAAAGACTTTTCTGCCTGAGAAAAAGTCACTGGAGTGAGAGGGACAGCAGCCCAGCACGAGGACAGCTGAGAAAGGATTCATAGCTCCTCTCCACCCTGTACAGGGAACATGTTGTAACCCTCCTCTCTGGCAAGTTTTCTGGGTATTGCTCTTAAAAAAAGTGATTTTCCTTACAAAGCTCAGGCTACGGCAAGGACAGACATAGCAACACAGCTGACACAAGCAAACACAGGCAAACTCACTGTGACCTGTGCGAGTCCTGGTCCTGCAGCTGCTTCACCCTGTGAGCACCAGCCCCAAGGAACGCTGCCTCCCCTTATGCTCTTGGGTGCTGTGTTGAATCTTATTTTTTAAAGAGAAAGCAATAGATTAATTTTCTCAGAAAGCACTTACGGTACAAAATGGAAATGTTCTGTGGAGAGAGATGGATTTTTTTTTCCTCAATACTTATGATAGAAGATTGTAATAGACTTTGTTCTGATAAGTGTTGTAGACCTTATCAGTTTAAATTTAGTGTTGCCTCATATTAGAAATTACAAAAAAGGTACAGCTAAAACAAAACTTTATCCCAAACATCTCAGAAGCAGCTGTACTTAGAAAAAGTACTTTTGTTCATCTTTCAAAATGGGGTAAATCAACTGCTGGATTTGGGATTTCCTGCCAGGTCAAAGTCCTGTTACAACGCTGCTTCCAGTCAGGCTGGGTAGAAAAGCATCAAGATGGAAAGAATTGAGCTAAAAGGTTTATCTTAATTATTAAGACTTTAGAGCTGAGCACGGGGAAACCACAGTCTATCGCAACCCTACTACTCCCTCACTGTATGAGTGTGAACAAGGTACCTTGTTTCATGTGTCCTGATGGCGACATGGATGAATACCTCCTCCTGAGGACACTGCAAGGTAGTGTGGCTACTCTAAAAAAGCAGAAGGGAAAGCCAGAGGGTGGCCAAAGGGATGGCTGACATCCTTTTTGCAATGTGTTCTGTACAGGGGACTGATGTGGAGGGCTGAGCTGTCAGTCTCCTGTCTCATTCAGTGCTGAAAACCAGCTGAAATGTAAGCAGAGGGAGGTGGAGAAACCTCATGCAGGGAACAAAACAGCACTCAAAAAAATGTATTTGGGATGTCTGGGACAGAGGTCTGCAGCCAGGACTCATGGTGCCATGCTCCAGATAAGGGGGATTACAGACATCCCCTGGGGAGGGATCAGCAGTGGTGAATGACCTGCCAACAGGCTGGGATTTCCTGGTAAGAAAGGACCAAGTGTCCCTTCAGTTGGCATGGTGGCCTTCCCTAAGGATCTTTCTCAAGGGCTGGTTGTACCCCCTCCCTGCCATCCCTCCCTGAGCCATAGCTCAGCTCCAGGCAGGAGTCCCCTCTGGTCTGCATGTTGATGTGGGGAAAGGGATCCCCAAAAGTTGTGGATGCAAATAGTCAGACAGAAGTGCAACAAGATTTGTGGCTTTGAGAGGGATTAGCCAGACCAAAAGCATTTAGCATGGATGGAAACCAATTGCTTTTCTTGTCTGTTTACCCTATTCCTGCCTTCCTTCCTTCTTTCCTCCCTCACTTCCTTCCTTCTTTCCTCCCTTCCTTCCTTCCTCCCTCCTTCCTTCCCTCTCTTCCTTTTTTTATTTCCAAGCAGTTAAAAGTAAAGGAAATGAAGAACAGACTCACGCCCTCTGCGCTGGCCAAGCCTGATCCCTCAGCCCAAGTGTGGTCCCTTTGGGACAGCTGAACTGGGGGTGGGATCCTTTCAGGGATTTGTCCAAAAGGTGCTGTTATTCCTGGTGAAGCCTTGTGTGAATGCTCCTTGATCAGAAGAAAAGTCCCTTGCACCAAATCAGTGCAATAAACTTTGCAACTTCTCTGAATTCTCTGGCGGTGGTGAAGGTAGCAGGATGTGAATCCCTTAGAGGTGAAGCACTACTGATGCTCAGAGGAAAACTGCATTTTCCTGCAGTTCTTTGGGTCAAAGCTAGGACACATCTGAAGAGAGACTGCAGCTGTTCCTGGGAGGTGACAGCCAAGAGCCCTTGCAGCTCAGTGAGTGCCCAGATGTCTTCCCTGGGCTCCCCTTCCCTCTCCTGCTCTCTGACTTCTCTCTTTTCCCCTGCCCTCAGTTAGACTTTCATCTCCTTCTTGGTTCTTCTCACGTTTTTGTGTCTGTGCCTTTGCTCCAAGACATGTCCTTCTTTGCTGGAGCACACTCCCCTTCCCTCTGCTACATGCACGCATGCCAGCACTGTAGCTGGAGATGTTCCTTTCCAGCACAGCCCTGAAGAAGACTTGCCCTGCGCTCCATCACTCCCGGCCTGTTGCCAGGCAACACAGCATCACACAGATTTCACTCCCAAGCTCAAAATTAAACTGTATGTACAATGGATTTTCCTCTTGTTCCTCAAAAAACCCACTTCACAGACATGGGGAATGGCAGGTCTGAGACAGTGAGGGGTCTCCAGCAGTCACTGTTGGTTTCTGGCTTCACTGAGGTGCTGCTCTGCCTGGAGCAGGACAGCTGGGACAAAGTGGGGTGGTGAAGGCAGAAACAAGACACCTGTAACTCCTGCTGGGACCAACTATGGTTTCCTTGTACCCCCTGTGCTGCTTGCTCACACTTGACATCTCCCTCCCACGCTGCAGTCACAAGGAATGGAGAGCAAGGCTCCTGCTAACCTGGGGGACCAGCTCTGTGTTTTCTGTTAGCTGGTTCAGATCAAGGCAGTTTCTTACCAGTTTAAGAGGGAACACAGAGCACATCTCGGTTGTTTTCTCTTTCATGGCACACTTAACGCACAAACCCTCCCTTTACCTTCCCCTCTGCCAGTTTTGCACCCAGGAAGTCCCACACTGAGCTTTGTTTGAAGGCTGCAGCTCCCTCCAGACACAGCCCCACAAGTGGCTGGATGCTAAACACTTGGGAGCAGTAGGAAACACTGGGATGATCCTTGTCTCCCACAGGGTTTTGTTTAACAGATGCCCCATCCTCAGACTGCACAGGACTGGCAGTCCGCAGGCTTTAATTTGGTACTCTGAGTACTTACACAGGACTTTGTTTTCACATCTACAGAGTAAATGCTCAAATGACTTCAGAAATTGAAGCAAGACCTGAGTTTACTTCTTGTCAGCAGGCTGGTGGACTGTCAGACCTATTTCAGGAGCAAGACACGTGTCTCACTGTCTTCCATTCTATAATGTACAAATTGCATTTCACAACAGCCATATAGCACTCCTGCGCGCAAATTTTGGTACAATTATCACCCTTTCCAGGCTGTAAAAGTCACTCAGCTCTCAGCCACCTGTTTGAGAGCTGTCAGCCAAAGCCCCTCACAACCACTGCAGTGGTCAAACGTGATGGGAAAGCACACATGAATATTATCTCACATAAATGCTGAGTTAATGAGGAGCACACATCATGTTCCCAATGAGAACGTATTGCAAAAACCCCATCCCAGGCAGGAGGAGTCCTAGAGGAAGCACACTTTTCCCAAAGCAGCATATGCCTCCAGAAAGCACATTTCAGATGTGTCCTCCTGTATTTCCACACTAAACACTGGACTCAGTATACTATCTCCAGCACAGAAACCAGCCTGCTCGTTGGCTTAGGCATCCAGTCAAAATTATGAGAGACCAAATTTGGGATGTCAGAAACCTCCCAACTGGGAATGGAGCACTTACACTACCAGTGGGGACTTCTCAATCCAGCCCATAATTAAGGGGGTCCTGGTCTGCTCTGGGGAAGCAACTGAGCAGAGCAGCTTCCTGGTGTGGTATGGCACTGGAAAGCTGCAGGCTGGCAGCACAGTGGTGCAGGACTTTCTGCTGTCCTAGTGTCCATGATCCTGCCTACAGGGCTGTACTGTGCTAGGTGCTCCACAGGCACCAGGACACAGGAATGTAAGTGCCTTCCCTCAAGGCACACAATTGTGGTGTAAATCTCTGGAGGGAATGGTCATTGGGAATGGTGCCACCTGAAACTGAGGGAGTTTTTCCACCTGGTTTTGCATTCCCCACATAAATAATCATCCATGTCCTGTCTCTGTAGCACAGAACAAAATCAGAGCCAGGACACAGACATGGCACCTGCCTCTCCTCCCTTACTGAAGTATTTTGCACCTCTGATCACCAGAAGTGTCAACTCTTAATTCTGAGCCAGAACTACATATTATAAACTTCTCTGAAGTCATCAATGAGCTGAAATAATCCAGTGACTGAAAGACCCAAAGAACTAACCTTTGCCTTTTTGATGGCACATGTCCACCCTGTTTGGGGCTGAGATGCTCTTGCAATGTGGTATTGCTCTGTCTGCCCTTTGCTGCATTCTTGGTCCCTCACAGAGCTGCCCCAGGACAAACAACCTCCTGGCTCTTGATTTAAACTGTCAACTCAGGGAAAACTTCTCTTCTTACTGTCTTTTTTTTCTTGTTAATACCAAATGTTGTCTTACAAAGGTCAAGGGTTCTTAAATCTACAAAGAGGATACTCTAATAGTTGAAAAGGAGGCAGGAGTTTTAGAGGACTGAAATTGTTTGTGGTAGGCAGGTTAGTAAGCTAGTATCTGCCTCAATTTCCCACCTGAAAAATAAAAACATTAATTTATGATCAGCAAAGGAGTATTGTTGTTCCTTCTGCATTCAGTCTTGGAAACTTTGAGTGCAGTTTGATGTTCTCTCTTTCAGCTCTGCTCACAGTAGAAATCCCAGATGGACACCTTGATGTGTGTGACACCAGTGTCTGTCACTGGTGTCACAGCCTGGGGATTTAATGAATTTTCCTCTCTCTCTGCAGCTCACATGTCTTTGGGATGCTGCCTTACTCAGGCACCTTCTCTATGTTCCCCTGATTACATCATCACTTGACATTGCCCTCCACCCATGACATCACTGGCCATCTTTCCCTGCCATTGTCCAGAGTGTGACTCTGCTTGAACGACCCCTACAAGCCCCTCTGCACGGCCTCTCCTGTGCTAGGGGGGTCTGTTTGCAAGTAAGTCCTGAGCCAGTGACCCAACCAGCCCCTGCTGAGCAGGAAAGTCATGGGAGAGAGCCCCAGCTGTCTCCAGCCACCAGGACATTGCCTGCGGAGGACACCACCACAAGATTTGCATTGGGACAAAACGCAGATGAGGACTCACTCACTCCTACGTGCCTGGGACACAGGGACACCTAAGGTTGGTCTCCCTGAGGCTGGGTTAATCGAGTGCAGGTGCCCCATGGTGTGCAGGAATGATCTCTTTTATCACATTTGCTGTGGCCCCTCAGTGCAGGTGGTGAATGCTGCAGGGCTTGGGGAGGAGACAGCTCCAGGTGGCACCTGCTCTGGGAACACATTGTCCCCATTTCCAGCAGGGACCAACAACTGGGTGTTTCAGCTCTTCCTGTCTCCTGGGTGATGGTGTTGAGCCCTGGTCCTCCTCTGAGATGGAGAGCTGCAGGGATAGAGGGAGAAAGGGGAGATGTAACAATCCACACCTCCATGTGGTGGTCAAGAGTGGAATTTTTTACCTAGATCCTTGCAATCCATTTCACTGCTGCTTCCAGAGCTTTTTGTTGGATCTCCATCACTCAAACCAGGAGGTTTGACTCAAAAGGGGGCTTCTCTTCTGGCATAAGTGGGAAAGAGCATTCCTAGGAGTGAGAGGTGCTACCCCCTCTGAAATGGGTATGCCTCATGGGAGACATGGGCCCAACAGCCACACTCGGTGTCAGAGCACATCTCCAGTGTTAACAATAATGAGCAGGGAAGCATTTTTTGACACTTCCTAACTGTCTGCAGGAGCTGAAGGTCCTTTTCCTTGCCTTGAGCCCTTCACACTGCCAGTCATAATACAATCAGAAATGTCAGTCCCAAAGGGCATTGCTGCCGCTCCTGACCACCATCGTGGAAATGCAAAAGGAAAATAAACTTGGGGCCTTTTATGTGCTAAGCTCAAACCTGAGCAGGCCTTTGCCACAGATCAGGAGTTTGTGTTTACAGCCCCGAGGTGAGAAGTGCAAGCGGGATAAGTCAGTGACACACCACTTCAGTCAGCAGGACCAGGCAGGCTGACACTGCCGAGGAGCTGACCCACATCTCCACAGCAGTCAATAGCCAGGGGACATACAGCCAAACATGCATTCAGGAGATGACTAAGGCTCAGCATCCCTCAGCATGCATGCAGGAACAACTTCACACCTCCCAGGGTACCACAGCTCCACGAAGGCTGCGTGTCAGCCCTCAGGCTGCCCTGTGGAGCCTATTCACCTGCCCCCCCCATCACCAGCCTTCAGGTATGGCTGGAGCAGATTGTCCTTGTGCCACAGGCTCAGCATGGTGTTACTGCCACCCTGCAGGTTGTCTGTGCATGGCAGGAGAAGGTTGTGGCATGGGGAGACTGGCATGCATAGGTCTGTTCTTTCCTTGTAGACATGGGAACTAAACCTCAACAACCACAGCTATCACAGCACTTCTACACTCTCATAATCAAAGCACCTTCACTTGGTTGTGCCATTTTTCAAGTGAAGAAAAGCTCAAACTAGACTGTGTCTGCAGATTCATAAGATAAAAGGATTGAATGGGAGCTGGTCCATGAACCCATCTTCACAGACAATCCTTTCCCCCTTTCTTCCATGTCTACCATCCTGTAGTTAGAGATTTGAGCACAGAGGAGACACACGGCTGCATGCAAAATTCTGCTCACCAGTTCACCTGTTCATGGTTCCTAAAAATGGTCAACATTTCTGCTTACTCTGGAAAAGTCTGCACTATCTTGCAAAGTGACCAAGGATCTTTAACTCAGCAAAGATGGGGAACCCTGTATACACACTAGGTTTTTGGGATATTTCCTCAGGAGTACATCACATCTAGCATATGATGTGTCCAAGCAGAGGGGCTCCTGCGTTAATACATTAGGAGTGATTTGGGAGTTAGAGGTCACAGAGTTACCCAAATGACAGTCCCAGCTGTCCAAGTGGTTGCTGGTGGCTGTCAGCCCCATCAGTACATGGACAGCGGCAACTTGTAGTCTTCTCATGCCAATGCCTGAGGGTGATTAGGTGTCCCTGTAATTGCTGATGGAGCATTTGTTCTGCAGGGTAGCTTGAGGGAAACGCTTTCCTGACAGAACCTAGAGCTGGAATTGCAAAGGATCTCTGGCTTAGTGAGTTCAGTCCTGGACACAGCTGCAGCAGGAGACAGAGGCTGTGTGCTACACCAGGTGGGAAAGCTTCCCTTGCCTCTGCTCTTCTCTGTTTCTGCTTCATGAGGTACACTTCATTTATTTTTCAGGGTGTTTTCCACCTTCCACACAGGAATG
>NW_010297577.1:121393-121688 GCF_000700745.2 Antrostomus carolinensis | reverse complement strand
GCTCTGAGGCTGAATATTTTCTCCCTTCCTGCAGAACTTTTATTACACTAGCAGTTCTGGTTTAGTGCCTGGTTTGTTTTGCTTTCTCTTCTCTTGTCCTTTTTCTGCTTTAGAAGATGAACCATCTTCTCCTGGAAGCTGTTGGCTTGACAGAATAGCCAGAACAGCCAACCATCCTGCCAGTGGGGAGAGGGGACAGGGAAGATTTTCCACCTCGATGTCAAGATCTTGGGAAAAGCAGCACTTATGTGATAATCATGATGGCAAGGGAAAGCGCTCCTCATTCCCTCCTGCT
>NW_010297577.1:121083-121325 GCF_000700745.2 Antrostomus carolinensis | reverse complement strand
CTGTGAGAGGGACACATGACACTTCCTTGAGACAGGAGGTGACACAGCTAAGTGGTACTGGTGGAGCTGTATTTTGGATGCTCCCTAGCACTAGTTCTATTTATGTTTTTTCCTAATGTTGGATACTTTCTATGGAAATACTTACACTGAATCCATTTGCTGAGTGCACATGCATGCTTGGAGAAGAGGTCTAAAGCATGTGTTGGTGCTGCCAAATCCCAGCCTACCTCTCTTGCCCTGTT
>NW_010297577.1:109305-121052 GCF_000700745.2 Antrostomus carolinensis | reverse complement strand
TGTTTTTGCTAAAAGGTAGAGACAATCTGATTCACTGCCTCACTGTTTTACTCATGCAAACCCCTCAGGACAGCTCTGATCCTTCTCTCCTTTACCATGAACCAAAGATGGAGATAGCACACAGGTGAATGCCCAGCAAGTGTTAGACATTATGAAGAAAAAGAGAAAAAGAGGAAACATAAAAAAGAATAAAAAATAGGAAAAAAAAAAAAAGAAATTGCAATGTCTCTGGTGGCTGTAGACCATAATAAACCATAATCTGTAGAGGTTTTTGGCACAACACTGTCATATTGACTGCGACTTGGAGTCAGCAGTGGCCACAGAATAAGAAGGGAAGTCAAGGTGTGGAGCTTACAGCACAGCAACAGGTAAGAGAGGAGCGAAAATGAATGATATAATAGTGTAGGACAGCAAATGGTCATGAACACAATCCTTCATGGCCTCTTCAGGGTGATTACAGCTATAGCAGATCATCTCCAGCAGCCTCTCACAACTCTTTTTGGACTCAGAATATGAACTTCAGAAAAACCCACTACTAGACTCTCACTGGAGAGCAGACAGCCCCCAGCAGGGGAGGGACACCCAGCATTTGGGCTCCTGGGAGAGACTCAAGGATGCCCATCTTCCAGAGGGCAAGAAACAAACCCTTCAGTGAGCATCATCATGTATCAGTGTGCAACAGCCTTAATGAGACTCAGCAGAGATGGGTGACTAATTCCAAAGCAGTCCTTTATTCATGAACATGGCTTCAGGTAGATTATTCAAGAGCACACAACAGCTTCTTTGAATGCATTCACTGCTAAGCAATTGGGTTTCCAAAGTTTCCCGTTGTGGCTGAGTGGTCAGATAATTCATGTGACACGGTTTCTGCTCCTGACTGGGTGAACTTGCAAGCACAAATGTCACCATTTGTGAGTATAATTTTTCCTCTTCATGTACGCCTCTGACATTTACTTTCCACTTACCTTTTTACCAGTAACATGCAATCACAGCTGGTGGGAGAGAGCAGTGCTAACGGGCCAGAAAAGGGAGGAATGGAAGGGACCAGGAGAGACTAAAGTGGACTTCTGGTGCCCAGAGCCTTGGCAGAGGCAAATGCTTCTTGTCTCCCCAAGAGCTCCTTCCTGGTATCCAGCAGCTTAATTCAGAATAAATGCTTCAGAAACACACTGCTGCCAGGAGATATGTGTGCTGGCAGCACCAGATGAGGTAAATACCGTACCTGGAAAACAGCTGGCATGGGAGGGGAGCCGGGGCAGCTCACCCCATGCTCAGGGCTCCTGGAGGTACATGTGCACATGGGGAGATCTCACAGGACGCTGAGATATCCGTGCCATGGCTGGCTGTGCCCTGCAATGTGAAGCCAGGCACACCAGCTGAGGCACAAGTGACCACACAGGAGACAAACTGTCCTGCGGAAATGGTGAGACCAGCTGCTTTTCAAGTTGGGGCTAAGCCTGATAAAGCACAGCCCAGATCTGCTGGGTTGGTTCCTCTTCTTCAACAGGCACATGGGGGAACCCTATTCCTTTGACCCACCTCCCCACAGCCCTTTAGCAAAGGTGAACCCCCCCAGCAACAGAAATCAAAACTTCCGTGGGAGCTGACAAAGCACATATTGTCCATGGCACGAGGGCATGTCCAAGCTAGGGCACATCCTGAGGGCACACACCCTCGGTGCAGCAGCCACCCCAGGCAGACAGCCTGTGTTTGCTTTGGGATACGATGCAGCTAAACGGCACCAGCCATAGCTGGATGTCATAGTGGAGTCTCTGTGTCTAACTGCAGCCTGGGAGGCCACAGCGAGTGGTCTGCAGTGAAAGCCTGTGGGTAGCTGCTGTGTCCTGGCTCCTGACTCCGCATGGACAGACACATTGGCTGGAAAGTGACAAGTGCCACTTATCTGCTTTGGCCTGATAGAAGACACAGTTGGAGATCACTGCTCTGAGCTTAACTGACAGAGGTCTGCAGGAGCAGTGGTGGTCCAGGCTCTGGACCAAGCAGAGATCATTTTCCACCAGCCTCAGCAGCAGGTGACAAGGCTTTCTCCCCTCCTGTTCTAGCACAGCCTCACTGTAGATACAGAACCTTCATGAAACCCTCCTTTTCCCCACAAGCCTCGCAAGCTGGCGGGCCCTAGGACCTCCTTGCTGTGACAGGAGCTGCAGGGGACATGGCCCAAGCTGTGACACCAGGACAGTGCATCACACAGCCCAGCTTTTCCTTGTTTTGATGTCTGTGCATCACAACATTTCAGTGTGGCCTGCAATGGGGAAGCTTTTCAAAATGGTCATTCCCCATCCCCCTTTTTGGGAGAAGAAGATGCAGAGTGTGTGATCTGTGGTGTGCCTCTGATGAGGAAACCATGAAGAGACATACCAAGCATGAGGGAAGGGAGCATTATGAACCCCAGAGCCAAGGATTTGTGCACCGGGGCTGGGGCAGATGTCCCTGCAGGGATGTCAGGATGAGGGTGCTGCCTGGTGGCCACTGTACCTTGCCCTGTGTGCCTTCAGAGGCATGTTGGACCTTGTCCTGCCCAGCTGCAGTGACACATCTGCTCTGCCCTCCTGGCCCAGATGGCTTTGGAGACCATCCACACAGAGGTGTCAGCCAGCACTAGGAGAGGGGAGACTTACCTGCTCAGAGGGTCTGCTCTGGGCTGCCAGGCACATACAGAAGTGATGGCATCTGGGACGGTCCTGGTGTGAGAGCTTGGACATTTCCTCCTTGGGCCATGGCTTTTGCTCTGCATTCAAAGTGCAGCTGCATCTCTTATTTTTTCTAGGAAAAAAATCCTCCATGGAAATACATTACTGCATGTGTGATGTAGAGATGTAGAGCTCCTTAAGTATATTACTTTTTAAGATAAAGATCAGAAGCTGATGCACAGGAGGTCGTGACTGTGAAGATTTCAATGGCTGTTACCATTTCAGCAGGCAAAGCCACAGCACCAGGAGCTGATCCTCAGCAGCATTTCTGGAAGTTCAGGCTCCCTTTTCCCACAAACTGTATTGTACCCTAAGTACAGCACCCTCTAGGCAAAGCTGAGCATCCCTGCTGAGCTGGGCTTCCCTGGCCTGGGAGAAGTCTCGAACTGCACCAGAGGCTTCAGATCTTCCCCAGCTCACTGGGAGGAGGCCACCAGGCCACTCTGCCCTGTGGCATGGAGAAAGTCTCAGTAAATCATCTTTTTTTTATCTGTGTGGCTGAAGGAAGAAGCTCAGCCTTTGCTGGTCACATTATTTCAGGCAACCACAGCACCCACCAGCTCTGCAGCTGAGCCACTCTTGTCCAGACGCAATACCCCAGTTGCCAAAATGCCATCACCTTTCCCATCCTCTCCCCTGCCCCCACCTCCCTGGGAAAAAAAATAAAAAAATAAAAAAATCCCCTCTGCAAGCCATCAGGGGTTAATGTTGTCAGCCATGACGTCAGGATCCCAATTTGCCCAGAGAGTCCCCCTCCCCATCCACAAACTCCCTCTCTCCTCCCTTCCTCTTGTGACTTTGCAATGAGCAGCAAAACTCCACAGGAGCTGCGGCAACAGCACTAGGGAGACATCCAGCCTCCCTCGGAGAGCAGCTCTCTCCACAGACAGGGGTTTATTTATTTTCTACACATGCATATGTATATGCATTTGGTTACTGGGTTGCATTTGTTTTTCCTTTTTTTAACCCTTTCAGAAAAAACCCCAAGCCTTCCAAGTGATGAGCCTGAGATTTTCCTAAAATAAAATCACAGCACAGTGGGGTTGGGTTGCTTCCCCTTCCCCCTCAGAAAATAAGGAAGGAGCGGGGAGCAAGTAGGTAAAATCCAGAATAAAATCATATTGCTAGATAACTCACACCTCCCCCCTCACTCACACACACACACACACACACACACACACACACACACAATCTTTCTCCTCCTCCTCCTCTTCTCTGAAGGTGGGTAGCAGGAGCCATGCAACATCTGCAGAACCGGATGGCAAAAGAGCAGGAGGAAAAATAATCCAAGTGGAGTGCTCAGGGGACACTGAGTTCTTTTTTTTTTCTTTTTCTTTTTTTATTTTTTCTTCTTCTCCTTCTTCTGCATACCTGTGAGATTTGATTTCACATTTTGCTGAGCCCATTTTGGGGCATTTTATTTTTCTTTCTCTTGGGATTTTCTCCATTGCCAGAGGATGTCTCTTGTTGAAAGGATGCTGAAAGGAAGAAGAAACGAATTCTTTGACTGGCACTGAAGGAGGGGGGGGATATTTTTCCCCCACATTTTTATTTTTTTTTTTTTAATTATTCTTTTTCTCTAGGAAATCACTAACTGGGGGGGGTTGGTTTCTTTTTTCCCTCCCCCCCTTTTTTTGGAGGGGGATTTCAGAAGATCCATCCTTCTTTCCCCTCCCCTCCAAAGATTTTTTTTTTCATCCTTCGTCTTTGTGGAAATGTGGACATTTCAGGCAGACAGATTGAGTGGAATTGTCTCTGCTTTAGCAGCTCTTTGTCTCGCCTGCTGTGCGCAAAGGTAAGGATTGCGATCCCAGGCTGCGGGGACAGGGGGGCTGATACAGGATTTGTTTGTTTTGTTCGGGGTTTTCTCCATCGATCTGCATGTGGGAAAGGGGAGGGGGTTCTTTCCCCAAATCGCTTCCCCTGCTGCCTGCTGTTGTTATTTCCCAGCCCATGTCATTTTAGGGGGAGGAGGGATGCTCATACATGAGATGTGGAGCAGAATCTCTGCAGACGGAGCCCACTCACAGCCCACTCGCAGTGCGTCCCCCACACTCCGTACGCGACCTGGGGGAAAACAGCAAAATGAAGCGTTTTTCCGGGGAAGATGGTGTCCGCAGGAGCTGACAGAGCGCACGGCACATACGCACCCCGGCACAGGGCTGCCTTGGCCATGCCTGTGTCTGTACACACACAGTGCACATGCAGCCACACTCACATCCAGGCTGCTGTGCCTCTACCAAAGCCCCGGTCTGCGCTGTACGGGAAGCGATGCCGATGTCTCTGCCTCCACGCAGATTTATGGCATGCAACACAATCATCTGTGGGTGTGATCGGTTCGGACACAGCCCTGCGTGTGCGCATTCATCCGTGCCCATTCAGGTGCACACACGTGTGTCACCACACACGTGCAGAGCACAGCACGCTTTACCTGCTCTGTGTGCAGCCGTGTACATGTTTGCACTGATACCCTCAGTACTCAGGCTGCAGCTATTCCTGGTGTGCGCCTTGAGCCCTCCGAGCAGCCAGAGGTGCAGACACCCATCCAGCCTGGACAAGGTGCACGGAGCACACCTGTTTGCTCTGACACAGGCGTTTATCTGCTGCCTTCACACACACACAGGAGTAGTGCTGTCTCCTCCTCCTCCTCCTCACACATGCGGGCAGGTGGGTTTGTACCTCTGCTGACAGCTTGCATGAAGTCTGCTGGGGAGGGAGCTGTGACATTTCCTTGCTCAGCCATGCACACTGAGCAGCGCGTTCCTGACGCACACATGCAGGTCCCTGCACAAGCTTGCAGATCTTTATATACAAAGATTTATGTTCCCATAGTTATAAACACACACATGCGCAGATTCATGCCCACCTTGCCCACACCATTCATGCATGGTTCCACAGTCTATGGACGCATACACAGGCATGCTTAGAGGCAACATCCAAGCATATGTGTAAAGAGCGATGCCTGTATCAAAAGCCTTTGCTCAGACATGTCCTTGCATGTGTGTATATCTGCTTTTCTCCAGGACTGATGTTCACCTACAGTTTGCATGTATAGCTGTGCACACCTTGGAGACAAAACACTCTCCCATGTGCACATGCCTTCATCTATTCCCACACACCCCACCCAGCAGCACAATGTGCATACGTGTGGATGTTTGGCTGCAAGTGTACATGTATATGCAAAGCACACCCACAGCCAGGGACACAGTACTCAAAAATTCAGTTCACAGGCTGGATGTATGTGTTCCCTAAGTGGATGCAGACCCACATTTGCCAGGAACAGCAGTTACAGCCAGCTGCTCGCCCACAGTGGGCAAATGCACAGCTTACCTGTTCAGTGAGAGGGACATGGCTTTTTGGATCAAAAGAAGCACTGAGAGGCAAGAGACCTTGCCCTTAATCATGATGCCAGTTTATGCTCTCACAGGGCCAACTTGTAGCTGATGAGGAAGAAAGAGCCCATATATCCCTCTTCCCACTCTGCCCTTTTCTCCAAGGCCCCTGGCACATTGGTTACTGTCTCTGCCTCAATTTCCTTGCCTATATTAAGGAGGTAACACTGCTTCCTGAGTGTATGTCCTGTATGGAGCTAAACAGCAGTGTCTAGATCCCTTGAGAAATACACAGTGTCTATATTATGAATATGGGAATCTATGAATATAGAAACTTGTGAACATGGAAATCTAGGTATCTAGGAATGACTAGAGATGAACAAATGCTGGTGCACACTATCAATCCACAGTGAGCACATATACATAAGCATGTTGCAAAACCTCACATACCTGCATAGAAATCCACAGGTGCAAGCAGAGCTTGCAAGCTTAGACACTGTGTTGTGAAAATATCCACCTGTGTGCACCTCTCTGGCCTTTTTACAGTGATAAAAGCAATGCAGTGAAGAGCTGTACCCCTCTAAGGTGCATGCTCAGGAGCACAGCTCAGACACTTGCCCCCCAGCACAAGTGCTGAACAGTTGGTCCATGCCCCAAAGCTGGGCCTGGGAAGAGTGCTGCCTCACATTTGCACATCCCTGTTCAGTTGAGAAATCCCTGCAGATACACAGCCTGTGCATCCATGCCTTAATGCATGCCCAGACTCCCCAGTGGTCCCACATGCCTCCACCCACAACTGTATGGACAGTTTGGGCACTCAAGTCTCAGTCACTCAAGTCTCAGGCACCCACAAACGCCTGTTTCTGTGCTCCTACATAAACTGTGTCCACAGCCCAGTGTCTCATCACAACCCAAGGAGCAAGATCAGGTCCCACTGTCACCTCCACACAGACTTGGATGTGGTCACACAGTTGCACACACATTTGTGCACATTTCACAGCTGTGCCCTAGAGCTCCAGCGCTTTCATGGATTTGCATGTATGTGTGCACAGGCAGGGAGGCTGTACATCCTCCGTACGGTCAGGAGAGCGTGCGTGTCTGTCTGTCTGTGTGTGCGAGCAGACACACAGACATGTCAGCACAAACCCTGGTGTCCAGTGTGGCACGGGGCTAACTGCCGAGGTAGTGATATGCTGCAGCTTTCCAGCTTGACTTGGATGGATGTGGGAGGTGGCGTTGACAGGGAGACATGCTGTTGTGGTGGGTGACTGCAAGGAGCAGCAGTTGTCATCAGCAGGGTCTCTGTTTCCATGCAAAGCAGGGGATGGGGGTGGCACAGAGGCTGGGTTTTCAGGTAGAAAACTTATCTACCCCCCAGCACTGAATAGGTTAATATTTTTAGCATCCTCTGCTTTCTGGTTTCCCACCATCAGTTTTGCTTTGGCTCTTGGGCTGTTATTAGAGAGAGCTCCCTTCTTGCTGAAATGGCTAGAGGAGCTGGATCAGTGTTAGGGAGGATGGCTGCCCACCCTTTGTGCAAGTCAGAGGGTTGGGAGGGAAAGGATCACTGCCCTGGCACAGGGAGCAAAAGATGGACTCCTTCACTGTCTGTCTGTTGATTTGCGTTGCTAAGAGTCACAGTGATGCTGGGTGACAGAAAATGAATTTTTACACGCTAAAGACCAGCCGTATGTTGAGGACATAGATAAAAAAGAGCTTTGTTCTTCGCTTTACTTCAACAATATGAAGAAATACCTGGGTGCACTGAGAAGCAGAGGTTGTACTGGGGTGTGCGACAGTGCAGGGCACCTGCTGGGGAGGGACTTGGGTAGCGGGGACCTCAGCGTGTGACAAGTCCATGCTGTGTAGTGGGAGATTGGGAGCAAGTGCCCAGCGTGGCAGGGGAAGGGGAGAGAGCCCTGCAAGAGAGAGGCTGCAGTTGCCCTGTGCACACCTTGGTGGAACAGAGAGGATAATTCCTGTGTGTGTTTGTGTGTGTGTGTGTCTGTGTGTGTGTGTCTGTGTGTCTGTGTGTGTCTGTGCACCCACCTATGGGCAGAGCACTGTGAAATCCCCTGAGTGTGCAGGTGGGTGGCTGGGGATTGGGTGTGTGTGGTGAGCGGTGCCTGTGTTGAGGGGGTACCAGCCTGGCAGAACTGCTGGGATGCAGACACACACCAGGCAAGAGAACAGGGGGATGGAGTTTGGAGTAACCAGGAATTGGGGTGAGCAGCAGAAGAGGAGCCAAAATACCAGCTGAGACTCCTGAGCCACCCCCAAGGATGGCTTAGGACCCCTGGCAGGCCTGTGGGTCCCTGGCAAGCTGGGGGCCAAGAGCTGTGCCAGGGACAGAAAATACAAGTGGGAAAGGAAGCGGGGAGGCTCTGCCCATGGCTGAGGTGTCTGTAGCACAAACAGGCGCTTTGGTGCCGTGGGCAAGAGGGATGTTCTTGTGGTGCTTCCCAGCTGGGACCCCCTCCTGTGGGGCTGGTGGCACATGGGATGACAAGGACTCTCTTCTTTTGTCTTTCAGCCCATCCACTGGGAATATTTCTGTGGTGAAAGAGATTGTGGACAAACTGCTGAAGGGCTATGACGTCCGCCTCAGGCCTGACTTTGGAGGTATGGTGGTGGCCGGTCTTGGGGAGCAGAGCCTGGGGGCTGTTGTGTGTCTGTGCTGCCGGCTCAGCTGCTCACAACATGCACTGACCCTACGAAACACTCTCACCTGACTTCTCCTCCCCACACAACATTTGCTAGCGCTCATCTTCTTCTTGCTTCCTCCCTCACATTTCTTTCTTACCTCCTGGTTTCCCTTCTCCTTTCACCAGCTCCTCTCCTCCTGCCATAACCATTTTCTGCAGACAGCTGGGGAGTTGTCCATGGTCTGATATTTCTGAGGAGATTTTGCTGGGACAGAGACACTCTGCTGTTTCTCTACTCCAAATTTTCCTCCAGTGCAGACGACAGGTCACCCTTCTCCACCTCTATTCCCAATATCAGATTTTTTAGCTTTTTTCCCTGTGGAGGGTTGGGGTGTCCATTGGCAGGGCTGTTGGTCAGTCTGCCAGGCTGCTCTCACAGCAACAATATGGGATAAAATATTCCCTGGGGAGATGGTGGCCTTGCTCCTTATTTGGTTGGAGATGTGAGGATCTGCAATTCCTCTCTTGTGTCCTGTGAGCAAAAAGGAGAACTGAAATAGCCTTCCCTTTCTTGTCTTGGTGGAGATGAAACATAAAATAATCCTTGTGTACCATCATACTCCAGAGCACAGTTGAGGTCTTTTGTTGGAGAGGAGCAGGCAGTGGAGAACTACAGCTCACCACATAGGAGGGGGATTTGGAGGACTTCTGGTTTTAGCCTGAAGAACTTAGCTGTTTTCAGTCTTTTCTGGGCAATGCTATTTCCTCCTCATGAGGAGATGTGTGGGATTGGGAGATCTTCAGCCTGCAGGAGAACAGGAACCACATTGAGATGTCCTTCTCCTGATGACTGCTGGGAAGCATAATCATGCTTGTGCTCTCGAGGGGAGAGGTGCCAGGGCTGAGTCCGTGGTGATACAAGGGAGGAGTTTTCTCACAAAGGGCCTGATCCAGAGTTTCTTGAAGCTGGGGGTGGCGGAATATCCTCACTGATTTCATCAGGTTTTGAAGTCACCTCAGTGTATTCCAGTTTCCTATGACCTCATGAACAAACCCATCTCTCTGTGAATCCTTGGTTTCCCTGCCCCCATCCACTCAGTGCCCCTTTTCCTTTGGCAGAGACTGCCTTCCCTCCCCGCGCTCACCGTCCCCACTCCCCTCACCACTGCTCTGTCCCCTGAGGTGGGGCAGGGACTTTAGGCAGCAGCACCAAGTGCTGCTGAGCTCTGGCCTCATGGAGGACTGTGGGATGGGGGAGATGCTCATCCCTCCACAGTGCACGGGGGGCATCTGGGGGGTCACTTCAGAGCAGTGGGGAGGCTTGCAGCGCTCTGCAAGGAGACAGGGGTTCCTCCTCTCTCTTCTCTCATTTGAATGTGGGGTTTGATTTAAAGGTTCTGTCTGGGAAACATGCAATGTCCCTATTAGCTGGCCAGCCCCAATTGCAGGAATTGGTGCAGTCACATATCATGATGGAGAGAACTGCAGATATGACATAAAAACTGCAAGAAAACCATACTGTAAGCTATTGAGGTGATTATGATACAGTAAACCAGGAGGTGATCTGGCTCCACAGAGGCACAGAGCAGAGGGGTGCAGCAGGGAGCTGTGGGGCTGGAGGTCCAGCAGCCCAGGTCCATTTCACAGCCTGTGTGCTCTGACACCAGGTCCCCAGGGCATCCACCCACCCCCCTAGGACATGGACCACCCCTTCCTTTAGCCTGGGCAAGGCAGCACAGGGCTTGGTGCAGGCAGCACTGCTGACCCTGCCAGCTCTGTGCGGTGCACGGGTTGGGCTCGGCAGGCACTGCGTCCTTCCTGACTGTAAAATAGATGGTTTTGGGCAACCATTGCATTTCAATTGATTTTACTCTGAATTCCCAAAGTACAAACTGCATTTTCCCTCACTCAGGTAGAGAAATAGAAAGATGACAGTAACCCTCTTTCCTGTACTCATTTCACTGTTGCCTTTCACCTTTTCTTGTCCTTCCCTCTGCTCGTGAGTGCAAAGTCCTGGCTGGCAGCACCAGTGATGGTGCCTTTGGTGCTGGGTGTGCAGGGATGCCTTAACTCTCAGCATGATTGGCCCCCTCCCCTTGAGGATAAGCTTATCTGGACAAAATTTCCCTTGCAACATTTACAGATGAGGGAAGGGTGAGCTGAGAGGTGAGTCTGAAAGCTGGAGATCATTAGCATTACAAGCCCAGGGGAAAGGGGTGGAAGTTTCCTTGCACCACTGCTGTCCCCAGAGCTCACCAGTTGTCTGGGCCAAATCCATTCCTAGGAGAAATCCAGTGGGATCACACCAGGATGCATCTAACCCTTTGTAGCTTCTAGTTCACCCACAGCCCCTCTCCTGCTGTGGAGAGGGCAAAGATCCCCCCAATAAATCATGTGCAGCTGGAAAAGGCACACTTTGGGCAAAGCCCTGGAAGCTGTGTCTGCGCAGACTTGCCATCTCTCAGGGACACGTGGGACTGGACTGAACCTCAGTCCCAGCAGCCTGAGGACTGGGCTGTTCTCCAGGACAGTGCCCCACAGTCTGCCTTGTGCTCTACTTGGACCTTTGTGTCACCTCTCGGCTGCATTCCATCTGGGCAAGAGGGGTGTAAGCCATCTCTGCTGGGGCAGGCAATCACTCTTTACCCTCTTGTGCTCTTTCCCCAGGAAGACCAGTTAGAATGAGCTGTGAATGGCTGAGGCAACACCTTGGAGGGGTGGCAGGTCCTGCTTAGAGCCATCTGCCCCAGTGGAGCCGCATGGGTTGTCTCAGGGCTGGCCCAGCAGTGACTGAGAGGTCTGGCTGCACAGGTAGCTGCCTGCAGGAGGAGTGGACAGGACTGGAGCAAAGAAATCGCTCAGTTTCCTGTGAGCCAGGCTGAACTGCTCCAAAGAGCATCTCTATAAGCCAGAGTCCTCGGCTGTCTGCAGCTCAAGAATGAGGGTGTTGGGGGCAGGAAGATCAGAGCAGACAGCATTGGGTACTCCAGAGGTGCAGGCAGAGAAAGGTCCTTCCCAGACAGATTCCCATGTGAGAAATGCAACCCACAAAAGGAATA
>NW_010297577.1:103423-109277 GCF_000700745.2 Antrostomus carolinensis | reverse complement strand
TCCCTGCTCACTTTCCCCTGCAGGAGTGTTATTTCCTTCTTGCCATCCTTCTCCCACATCAGTGCCTGGTGGCAATTACCCCTGTGCTGTGTCCCACCTGCTCAGCCCCGCGGGCAGGTTACCACCTCCGCATCCTGGGATGCCTTCTCCATGCACCCATGGTTGCTGCCTGCCGTGCAGGAGGGAGCTGGGGACCTTTGGGTGCAGAGGCACTGGGAAAGCCTGTTCCCGTGGTACCATTTGTGCTCCTTGCCATGGTGAGGCAGATCTCGCACTTAGCCTTTCTAAGAAAGCCAATGCTTCCATGGCACAGCAGCCCCAGGCTGCTCTTCCTTGTCCCAGCACCCCCACCATCCCCAGGATGTGGTGCTTCAACAGCTCCAAATGCAACTCACGGCTCCCCAGTCCTCTTTTTTTGAGAGAGAAAGAGAACTCCAACTAATGCCAAAAGGAGGACAGGCCTGCTGGGGATTGCAGTTCACTTTTTAATTTTGAGATGCCTCGTTAGCTCTGGGCCGAGCTGAGCGGCTGAGAAGCGTCAGCCACTCGGTCTCCTCCTCTCTCCCCCACCCCCTTGGAAACCCATTAGGCCGATGAGCAGGTCGGCTCTCAGGGGTGGTCCTGTGGTGATGAGTGTGACGTGCTCATCTGGGGAGCTGGGCTGAATAGGGGGACAGGGTAGAAAGAGAGAAAGTTGGAGCCATGTGAGGGTGATGGAAAAATCTGGGAGCACCTCCTCCAGAAAGCAATCCCAGCTCTGTGGGCGCAGCCCAAGGGGGTCAGGCACCAGGTGAGGTGGAGTGGAGGGGGTGGTGTTGAGAGGCATGCTGTGGGGTCAGCAGGTACATAAACCTTTCCAGCCTGGGAAGCCCTGGACAGTCCCCTCTTCTCAACCACTGTCCCCCACACCCCAGAGCAGTATACCATGTTGGGGAGATGTGGGACATGTAGGGACCACAAAGCCCAATTTTCATGGACTTAGCAAGAAGATAGCCTGGGGCTGAAAGGGCAGGGGGTCATTGCAAAGCAGGTTTAAGGGTCTTGGCCAGGATTGTGGTGGGGATGTGGAACAGCATTGGAGGAGAGATTTGCAGGGTAGGAGTGAGATCCAGCAAGGGCTCTTGGTCTACTGAAGTGGGAAATCTTTGTCCTGGTACTGCAAGATCAGCAACGATGCAGAGTGAGGTCTTTTGTCAGGGTGTACTGGGGAGTGCTCTCAGCTTTGGGGGAGCAGGGCAGCGTATCTCACAGGGACATCAAATGGTGGGTGGGTGTCATCCAGCTGGCCATGGCCTGGGGGATGGACAGTAAGGGGGACACTGTTTGGCAGGTGTGTTGCAAGCCAGATGACAGTAAGGCAAGCAAGATGTTCATGATTCAGGACTGGATGAGCAGGGGATGCTGCAGATCAGGTCTGGGAAGCATTGCAGAGCCACGGGTGGGGGAGAGAAGGAGCTTTCAGATCAGCACCCTGGTTCTTGTAAGTGCTCTTAGGCACTCAGTTTCAGAAGCATTAGTTCCATAGGAGAAAGAAAAAAAAAAAAAAAAAAAAAGGAAAGGAAGATGGTATTGCCCTCAGGTAGAGAGAGAAGGCAATGAAGGAAAGGCAGGAAGATCCCACTTGAGCTCAGTGACTCAGCTGCTCTCTACTGGTGCAACATTTCCAGCCCAAAACTTTGCTAGAGTTTCAAGCTCTGCTTCCCAGGAGCAGATGGAAAGGGGGCCCTGTATGTTTTCCCAGCATCATTTACAGATCTTGTTAGCCGAAAGCAAGGTGAGGACATTCTCTACTCCTTGCCCCCGGTTCACCTAGAGTGCAGAGTTTCTACTGTTTCTCTTGGGTGGTGTGCACAATGTCTGAAAATGCCTGGTGAAAAGGGAAGGACTGGGAAACCCTCAGGATTGCACAGTAAATCCTGTGTTTCCATGCCTGGGGGTCCAGCAGCCTCCCCTGTTCCTTTTTTAATTAAAAATTCCCCAAGGAGAATTAGTGCTTACAGGGTCTTAGATTGAAATAAGTCTGTGTCCTGCTCCTCATCTGCTCTATGGCATGGACCTGGCTTCCCAGCTCTTGTCAACCTCGCCCAGTCTCACCCCTCTCCTTTGACAACCAACCACCTCCTTAGCTGCAATATCTTGGCCTCCCTCCTTTCTCTCCCCTGCCCCTTCTGCCCTCAGTCCTTCTCTGCTCCATCACACCTGCACTGTCCTGGGGACCCAGCCTGTCCGCACATCCTGCTTGTCCCCCAGTATTTCTTCTTCAAAGGCCACCCCAAATTCAGTGAACCTAGAGATGAAATCCTCATCCCTTCCCTGCGTAACAGCATCACTGGAAACCCAGAACTGTAAAAATAAATGATTGCTGATGCATAAAGTGTTGCAGTGAAGCACTGTCAGTAGTTCAGGACTCCGAAACTGGTGGGGCTGGCAGGCTGAGCGGCTGTGCTGGATGGCACAAATGCAGCAGGATGCAGAGGGGGGCCTGAGCCCTGGCCCACCAGTCCTGTGTGGCTGGGAAACAGCTGATCTTGTTGGTCCTGGAAGGAATGTGAATTTGGTTTCTTATGCAGTCAAGGCTGGTGGTGTTGCACATTGTTAAGGCTTCCTGAAAATGTCCCTGTTTTTCACTGCGTATAAGGTTGAGCCACAGTGGTTGTTTTTTTTTTTCCCATGCAGCTAGCTTGCTTTGACTTTTTGAAGAGGAGGGGGAAATTTTGGGCAAAATGGTTCAGGAATTTCTGAGAACAAGCCGAGGCACGTACGTGCTGGGTATTTTTCCTCTTCTAAAATATTGGGGAGTGAAACTGGCAGCACCTCCAGCAGGGCTGGCCCAGGTGCATGCGTAGCAGGTGCATGGGGCCACCAGCCACCCAGCTGCCACAAGCACTGTGTCCCAGCCACCTCCAGTGATGGTGCAGGAGGGCCAGGGTGTGAGGCTGAGAGGGGGCAGCCCGGCACAGGGGTGGGCACTGGTCCTGGGCTCCCTGTCCCAGCAGGAGCTGTAAACCTGCTTTTCTAGGGCTCAGCCCTCAGCTCTCCAGCTCTCTTGCCCTCCACTTCTGTGGCAAAAATGTTTAAATCTCAGAGTAGCCACATTCAATTTCCCCTATGCTTCTGAGATGCCTTGAGCCAACACTTTTGCCTGCTTTGGGGCAGGGAATTGAGACTTAGCAGGAAGGCACTCCTCCTGCCAGGGCCACCTCCTCCACTGTCTGCAGGAGTAATTACCCAAAGCTAGACACAGGGTTAACATGAAATGCTGTACTTCACAGGGTGTTGCTACAGCAGGAAATATCACCCTTCCTCCCCTATATCCCAACAAGGCAGAGGAACAGGTCTGGATTTGTAAGCAGAGGGGTGAAAATGAGAGGGTGGTGAGACACTGGCACAGGCTGCCCAGAGAAGTTGTGGATGCTCCTCCCTGGAAGTGTTGAAGGCCAGGTTGGATGAGGCTTTGAGCAACCTGGTCTAGTGGAAGGTGTCCCTGCTGATGGTAGGGGGGTTGGAACTAAATGATCTTTAAGGTCCCTTTCAACCCAAACCATCCTACGGTTCTATAATATGGATCAGATTGGGGAAAGAAGTAAATTGAGGAAGGAGAGGCAGGAGGTGTCTGGAGAAGTCTGCAAATCCCAGTGTCACCTAAGGCCAAAGAAAAGGTGGATATGCCACCAAGGCTGCCAGTAGTCCTGCTTTCCTTCCTGAGGAAATGGTTTTAAGGAAAGGATGTTCTTGGTCAGTAAAACTGGCTGCAGCTGTGCAGCCCTCACTTCCTCCCCCATTTACATGACTTCTGGCTCCACACCATGGGTCACATCCTCTCTAGGGCTAATCCAGAAGGAAGATGACAACCTCCTGCTGTTGTGTCTTATTTCATTAACTGAAGTGGCAGGAAATGAAAGGATCCAGTCCTTCTTGGGACATATGTGTATGTTAGCACATTGCCACATGATGGAATTTCTATTTTTTTCACTTTGCTCTTTTCTTAAGAAATACATGCTTTGAAAAGGACTTTGAGGTTGTAAAGTCAGACACTTGAGAATTCAGAAAAGCCAGAAATGGGTTTTCTCCCTGAATCTATATTTGGTCCCCTTGTGAGGGTGCATCAGGAGGCAAGGTCCAACAATTGCTTCCTCCTGAATGCCACTACAGAGCACATAAGAGATGCCATTTACACATGGAGCTGATCTTTCTTGTTCCGTTCATTCAAGAGGGGAACAGGCTGGGAGCATGACAGTGGGGATGGCTGAGGTGGTCACAGCAGGAGATTAGGACAGGTTGAGCCAGACTGGAGTGAGATGCATGTCTGACGCAAAGACTGAGGCTGAGCAGACAAAGACCATCTTGGACTCATGTTTCCTTGATTGTTATGTATTCAGACCTGCTTACAACACAGAATTAATTGTTTTTATAACTATTGTCAAGCACACCAGTACAGCATGAACATGTTCACACCTCCACTCCGAGGAGTCAAAGGTATTCCGTGCTGTGGGTTTCCCAGACAAAACACCTGATTTTCCAGAATACTGAGCAGCATTGTAGTCAGCACACTGCATGTTCGAAGCACATCTCCTATTGATCTCAGCCACAGCTGTGAGTGTCAGCCCCAGTACCCCAAGGGAGAGACACGTAGAGTTCATGAAAACCTGTGAGGTTTAGGTGACTTGCATAGGAAGGAGCAAGTAGGAACCCCTGTGACACATCCAGTCCTGGAGAACAGGACTAAGCTACACAAACATCATCTTTCCTTTCCTGGAGGCCTTCTCCTCACTCGCTGCATGGCTATCAGTTTCTTCAGCGAATCAGGCAGGGACCCCACTGGCAGAGCTATCCTCCAGTACATAATCCTGCGTCATCCTCACAGCAAATCCATCCTCTATCAAACAAGGAAATGGAATGAACAAGGTTCCTGTGGACTGTTTAATTAAGAGCTGGCTCCATAATATCCATTCAGCAGTGGGCATCCTTCCACATAACTTTCGTCCATTTTGTTTTCTCATGCATTTTTTTAAAGCGCAATAATATTTTAGAATATTAGACCAGTTCCTTCCTCCAGTATGACAGAGGTTGTGAACGCGCTGCATGTTGAATATATCTGTGCATTCATCTGTGGCCCCACAGGACCCTTATTATCCTCCTTCAGAGAGATGAAGCTCTCACACAGAGCAGTGCAGGGAGTTTTGGGTGGCATGACAAAGAGAGCAATGAAGATGAGCTCCCCTGAGTCTCAGCCCAGAGTCAGAGTGGACTTGGGTTTCTGAGAAATCTGTGTGCCTGCCCTAGAGCTTGTTTTCTGGATTTGGTGTCCAGTGGAAGACGTGAAGTCTTGGTGTCATCCATTAAGCCAGTATATTTTCACAGGAACTGGAGATGTTGATGCTCATGTTTGTGCCAATGTCCATGGCATATAATTGCACCCGGCTGCCCTCCTCCCTTTTCACCCTTGGCTGGTGCAGTCTTTCTCTGCAGCTTCGCTTGGCCCCTGACACAGCCGTTTCCCAGCGCTGCTAGAGCTAGCCCATGGTAGTGCATCACGGCTAGCGAGTGCTAGTGCACCATGGCTAACAAGGGGCTCTGAGATATCTCTCAAAAAGAAAGATGTCATAATCATTTTAACAAAGCATTTATTCCATTAATTTTGCCTCTTTTCTTAGTCCTAGATTTTTTATGACAGAATACGATGCATTCAAGTTACTGATAATAGAATAATTCCAGTACTTCTTAATTAATTAACTGATTAAAAGAAGATTGTTGTATATAGTCAGTCTGGAGGATGTTTGTCAGCTCACCTGGACCCATCTTCCTCCTTGACTAACATCTACGTAACACTCACCATTTCTGAGATTATTCCTGC